>NC_091764.1:35301590-35604621 GCF_029378745.1 Bos indicus | reverse complement strand
AAATATTCCCATTTGCAGCAATATGGATAGACATGGAAAGTATTATATTAAGCGAAATAATTCATACAGAGAAAGACAAATATCATATGATTTCACTTATATGTGAAATCTGAAAAACAAAACAAAACAGAAGAGACTCACAGATACAGAGAATAAATCTGTGGTTACCCAAAGGGAATGGACGAAACAGGCGAAGGGAATTAAGAGGTACAAACTCTCAGTTACAAAATAAATAAGTCACAGGGATATAAAGTATACATAGGGAATATAGTCAATTATGGGTTTCCCTCATAGCCTAGTTGGTAAAGAATCTGCCTGCAATGCAGGAGACCAAGGTTCCTGGGTTGCGAAGATGCCCTAGAGAAGGAATGGCAACCTGCTCCAGTATTCTTGCCTGGAGAATCCCCATGGACAGAAGAGCCTGGCAGGCTATAGTCCATGGAGTCACAAAGAGTCAGACAAAACTGAGCAACTAAGCGCAGCACAGCAGCATGTTAGTTTTAGATTGGCTTAGTAGATTTATTAGTGTAAAAAGAAGGAAGAAACATACAAGATGAGATTTTTATTATGTATCTCCAACATTCAATTGAACCTATTAATTGACAAGAATAAAGAATAGGGATCGCTAAGATAGTTTTACAGGGTCACAAGAGTCAGACACAACCTAGCGACTAAACCACCACCATTGTCAAAATTAAAGTTAACTTTGGTGATGAATGATAACTGGTCTTAAAGGTGGCGATTATTTCATAATGCATAAAAACATCAAATCATTATTCTGTATACCTGAAGCAAATATAATATGTGTGTTAATTATAACTCAATTAAAAACAAAGTAAATAAAACAAGCATCAGCAAAATTTTCTGTATATGGCCAGACAGTAAATATTTTAAGCTCTGCAGGTCACATACATCTCTTGTTACACACTCTTTTATATTCATATTTATGTTTGCTGCTGCTAAGTCGCTTCAGTCGTGTCTGACTCTGTGCTACCCAATAGATGGCAGCCCACCAGACTCCCCTATCCCTGGGATTCTCTAGGCAAGAATACTGGAGTGGGTTGCTATTTCCTTCTCCAATATTTATGTTTACAATCATTTAAAAATTTTAAATGGCCCACCCCCTCCCCACCCCTCTCTGTCTTCTCTGCACTGGGAGCAGCTCTCCTGCTGCAGCCCTTCATCCCCTGAAAATGTACACTTGCGCCAAGTTCGTCTCCACCCCCTCCTTGATCAGGAGAACCTCTACACTATTGAGCCGATCACTGTCTGCAGTGGTGGTAAGACGTCCGGAGACACTGACGGATGAGAGCCACAGCAGCTTGGCAGTAGTTCCCCGTCCCCTGACCACCTCACTTACTCCTAGCCGCAGCTTCCAAACCAGTGCCATCTCAAGGGACATTGACACAGCAGCCAAGTTCATTGGAGCTGGGGCTGCCACAGTAGGGGTGGCTGGCTCTGGAGCTGGAATTGGGACCGTGTTTGGGAGTCTCATCATTGGTTATGCCAGGAACCCTTCTCTGAAGCAGCAGCTCTTCTCCTATGCCATTCTGGGCTTTGCCCTCTCGGAGGCCATGGGGCTCTTTTGCCTGATGGTGGCCTTTCTCATCCTCTTTGCCGTGTGAAGGAGCCGTTTCCACCTCCCATAGCTCTCCCGTGTCTCATCTGCCCTGTATTTTTCTTTTCCTGTACCTCCCCAGGCAACCTGGGGAAAGTGGTTGGCTCAGAGCTTGACAGAAGGAAGACAAATAAATACTGTATTAATAAGAAAAAAACTAAATAAAATAAAAATTTTAAATGGCTTCTCAGGTGGCTCAGTGGTAAAGACTCCACCTGCCAATGCCAGAGACACAAGAGATGCGGGTTTAGTCTCTGTGTCCAGAAGATCCCCTGGAGGAGGAAATGGCAACCCACTCCAATATTCTTGCTGGGAGAATTCCATGGACAGAGGACCCTGATAGGGTACATTCCAGGGAGTCATGTAGAGTTGAACACAACTGAGAGACTGAGCACACAAAAATTTAAAAAACCATTCCTAGCTCAAAAAGTGAAATGTTAATCACTGTCTAACTGTGTCTGATTCTTTGCAACTCTGTGGACTGTAACCTACCAGGCTCTTCTGTCCATGGAATTCTCCAGGTAAGAATATTGGAGTGGGTTGCCATGTGCTTCTCCAGATCAAACCGAGGTCTCCTGCATTGCAGGTGGATTCTTTACCATCTGAGCCATCAGGGAAGCCCTTTTAGCTCAAAAGGTCATATAAAAAACATGCCCCAAATTTGGCCCACAGGGCCACAGTTTACTAAACCCTAGGAGCAACAAATGTAGATAAAATTTCCCTTAGATAAACAGCAATTCTTTTAGAATAAAATAATACCATTCGCAGAAATGTGGGTGGGCCTAGAGATTACCATACTAAGTGAAATAAACTAGAAAAAGACATCTACCATATGATATCACTTACATGTGCAATCTTAAATATGACACAAATGAACTTATCAATGAAACAGGAAGAGACTCACAGACATAGAGAATAGACTTGTGGTTGCCAAAGGACAGGGAGGATAGGGGAGGGATAGATTGGGAGTTTGAGATTAACAGATGCAAACTATTATATGTAGGATGGATAGACAACAAGGTTCTACTGTGCAGCACAGGCAACCACATTCAATATCCTGTGATAAACCACAATGGGAAAGAATATGAAAAGATATATGAATAATTGAGTCACTATGCTGTACAGCAGAAATTAACACAACATTATAAATCAACTACAATAATTTTTTAAAAAAGAAATTATTTTATATCTTTAGTTATACTTATGTTGAGAATGTAAGACCAAAAAAATGTAATGATCTGCTTAATTAGAGCAGGTCTAGATGCTATAGAATCAAAAAAGGGGGAGAAAATTCCCATTAACTCGCTTTCATCACTGCTGTTAATATCTATATTGGGGGCATATCCTGTTGTCCTTCACTCTGTGACAGGCTTCCTGAGTGCAGGGATCAACTTTGTAATTCTCCTTCTTGGCACAGTTCATGTAGAAAATACATATGTGGACAATTGTCTTGTTCACTGATGATTTTCCCATCTACTTCTATGCCTTTTCAAAACAGTGTTTGTTGTTTGCTCAAATAACTAAGTAGAAGTTAGAGATTTATTTTGCCTTCAAATATTCCTTTGCATTGCACTTAGGTTAATACTTATTATTTAAAATGTAGAACAGATGATAACCCAAACAAATGTAAAAAAAATTTACAGTAATATTTTATATTGCTATATATTAAAACCAAAGACTCTCTCCTTTCCCCTTGGAATATAAACTGGCAAGTATGGAGAGGGAATCTAGATTTATGAAAAGAACTCAGTCTTTTGTAGCACTGAGATGAGCATGTTCCTAGAAAAAGGAGTAATAGAGGGTCTCAGTTAATGAGAGGTACAATACCTCCCCCTCACGTGATTACACTGTGGCTTGAGACTTTCTTAGAAACGTCACCAATTTCCAGAATGTCAGAGGAAACAATTTCTAATTGAATGGCAAAAAACACCTTCTAGAACCAAATGAAAGCACTGGACCTGTCTTCCCTCAGCTCCACCGTCAGTTTTGGGATAGTTGTGAGTTGACCTACACAAAATGTTCAGAACATTTTGATAAATTAATGTTCTTGGTTTTCTTTCTTATGAAAAAAACTATTCAGGCAAAACGTCTACACAATGGTCTACAGATAGCTTCCTCACTACATTTTACACCCTTTAAAAGAGAGGAGAACCAGGCATCAGAATTATCCTGGATTTATATAGAAATCAGGATTTAACATGTCACATCCTGCCTTCTTGACAGTTCTTTTGCTTTCATGGTAGTCTAGAGCTCTGATTGTTTATTATGGACTTTTTCATTGTTTTTCAGTGTAGCGCTTTTGCTCTCTTATATCTTTCTCTGTTTCCTGTCTAATTCCTTTATATGCCAGTCTTACATCCTCAGAAAAACTGGTTTTATCTCCTTGAGGGCAACAACTGCACCTTTTAGTTCTCTTCAATTTCTAACTACTGGCGATTATAGTCCAAGACAGAGAGAAAGAGTCTGAAAAATACTTGTTGAAAAGAGTTGAATTAATTTTCCTTTTCAAGGTCTGCAAGATAAAACAACATACCCACCTTGGCTGAGTGAGAGTGTCACTCCCATCCCCTCTTAATTCCCCACTGAAGCAAGGCATACAACCCTGAGCTCACTGTGCAGCCCCAGGCAATGCCTGCTACCCAGGCAAAGACAACTGGCAGCGCACTCGGCTTTACGCAGAGGTCCTGAGAGGCGTGGCCCATACTGTTATAAGTACCAGTCTTATTAGTCCAAGTTAGGAAAATTGCTAGAGTTTGAAATTCTTTTGAAACCCCAATATCTGAGTATAACCTAAAACAAGCTGCTTCTTTTCATTCCAGAATTTCCTATTTGAATGTTACCCTATGTCATATATTTATTCCTCTTTGTTTATATTCTAGTTCCACAAAATTGTTTTCTTTCTAGCATTTGGAAGATAAAATGGGTATTTCCACCTTAATGCCACATTTAGATATGCCTGTCCATATATTCCAAAGATATATTTCCAATTTAGGAAATTAAGCCCAAACATCAACAGTAATATTTCCTATTTAAATATCAACAGCAAATGATTCACTCACATTTTCCTCATTTGCATACCTTCTCTCCCTTATCTACACAACTTCACATTCATTCACTAGAAATATACTTTAATTTTCTTTTTATTCTGAATTCTTATTTTTAGTATTCTTATTTCATTTTTCTCTCTTATTTCATAAAGTATGAGCATAAGTGCCAAAGATAAATAGTATGTGTTCATGTGTGTTGTGTATATAAGTTCACACACATTTTTGCTCTGGTCAATCTACAATTTATAAATGTTGCTATTTCTAAAACATCATTGATCCATCAGTTTTTAGGACTTTGGCCTGCATTTTCACTCAGAAGCAATACTTCACATGATGGCTAGGTCCTGAAAAGACTCAACCTACTGCAGTATGCTGTGGCTGATTTAAATCCAGTAAATTCTGGTTTCATAAATCCAGGAGGCTGAACTCAGAACACCTGGCACCTCAATGGGCAAGGGAGAAATATGAAAGCCAAAATGAAGTAGAGGGATGGAATAACTGAGCAAGCTGCAGACTAGATCCTGAAGAAGGGAGCCAACAGTTCAATCCCTAACAGTCAAAGAAGTAAACAGGAATTCTGGCTCGGCTCAAGTCAGGCAATCCAGGCAGAGGAAGCAATCTGTACAAAGCACGTGATACACAGAAGCACAGATCCTTCATGGACCTGCCAGTGTTTTATACCGCTGAAGCATAAGGCGTGTGGGAGGGAGGGAGGTGGGAATGGAAAGTCTTGTCAGGTGGTCAGGAACAGATCATGGTTCTGTGATCAGCCTTTGCAGGGACACTGTGTTACTCAGAGAGCTGTGGGGCTAAGACAAAACCAAAGCAGAGGCCCAGTTATATGAACTAGACCAGCAGAGTGGGACGTAAGGAGGAGGCATGACTTTGCAGGCATATGGCTGCACAACACCAGGCTCCAGGCATTGGCACGGTGAATTCGAATGGGTTGTACCCCCACACTAGTGGGGTGAGGTCCCCATAAACTCTCTGTCCTGGTCAGAACTGACTCAGGAACTGGGAATGGTGGCATACAAAGCCTCAGTTACCCCAGCCTACATGTGCTGACACAGACCACTCTTTACAGCTTGGCCTCCAGATTAAATCACATTTAATCTTCACACTTAGGACCTAAGAATGTCTCCTCCCTAAACAACACCTGTAAAGGGAATGGAAACGCTCCCTCCCTGAGTCACACAAAGTTACAGGAGCAAGGGCAGAAGCCTGCGGTGCTGCTGGCAGCACTGAGCAGATAATGGAAGGAGGTGAGAGAAGAAACTCAAGGGTCCCAACATTGATGGAGAAAGACTAAGATATCCAAAGCCATAAAGAAGGAAGAGAAGTAGTCCCAGAGTGAAGAGCATTCTCTAAGTGAGAGCCACTGGCATGAAAGTCTTCCTCACTGGCAAAAGATGCTTGGAGATACTGACGGTGTCTGCATGTGGATCAGGTGAGTTTGTGATGCTCAAATTCAGATGAGTGGAAGGAGAAAGCTGGGGCTAATATTTTTCTGCTTTTGGTGGATTCTTCTAAATGAGAGATTTTTATAAAGAGATGAAGAAGGAGCTTGTACTTCAAGACGAGGGAGGCACAGAGAGCACAAGGTGGCCCCAACAGGGATAGATGCTGCTGCCCCTAAGGAGGGGTGTCATCTCTGCAGTAACCCCTGAAGCCAGAAACAGCAAGCCCCTCGAGGGGAGGGACCGGGACTGTTATCCTTCCAATTCAACTGTACACCTAGCACCTAGGCTAGTGCCTGACACACAGTGAATCTCCTACAAATAACTGTTTAAAGAATAACAAGAGTTAGTATTTCTGATGTGCTTTGTAGGTGAGACACTTTCCTAAGTCCTTTCTTTGTATTTGCTAAGGAGGCACTATTATTGTCCTTATTTAGAGAGACAATGTTACTTGTTCTAGGCTGGGGCTCCTCAACTTCAGTGCTATTCACATTTCAAACCAGATGATTCTTTCACGGGAGGCGGGGGTGGGGGGGGAGGGGGCAAGGAGAAGGCTGTTCAGAGCACTGTGTGATGCTTAGCAGTATCTCTGGCCTCCAATAGAAGCCCACCCTGAAGGGTGACAACCCAAAATGTCTCTAGACATTGCCAAATGTGCCATGGGGGACAAAGCTGTCCCTGGTTGAGAACCACTGTTTAGGATTTCTAGCTGATAGATGATTCTTCCAGGATTTGAACTCAGGTTATCCACAAGAGAACACCCTTAATCTCTCCATCACAGCTGCCCATCGAGCACACAAGCTAGCATCTAGTGACTGCTTATTAGGAGCCAGATGTCCTGTGGACACTTTCTCAAACCATCTCATCTCATGATCGCCATCGCTGTGCATCTGGATGGCTGCCTTGAAACCAAACACTGCAGAAGAATAACCTGAAGTGTGTTTCTTAACAAGTTGATTCACATTCTAGATACTGTTTCAAATATTTCTGGAGGACTAGAACTACATTTTGGTTTTCTGATGGTTTAAGGTCCTGACTTGTCTGTCCTATTTTTGAGAATTTCAGTGTTTCTTACAGAACTAAACAGATTAGATTGTCTACATTAAATCAATTCAGATTGTTATTCAGCATTAAGGACTTATACTGTGCCAGTTTTATTACAATATCCTAAAATCATCTTGAAGTAGAGGCATAAATCAGTGGGGAATAGTTTCCAAAAGATGTGAGCTCCAAGAGGAAGATGGCCTTTGTGAAACCTGCGCAGGGGGTAGGTAACTTGATTGTAATGCTGTCAGTGCTCTTCACAGAAGCCTCCACTCTAAGACAACAGGAGCAAACCTCAACCCACAGAGTTTCTCTCTCTCTCTCATTTCAAAAATTTATCTAGAAAGTGAAGTCCAAAGCATTTAATATCAAATCTTTCTACCTGTCTTTAGTATCCAGAATATGTAGGATGAACTATTCTTTAATAAAGGTAATAAAACCCACTGATAATACAGTACCAGAATTTGGTATCCTGGTACTCCCCAAAGCACAAAGCATGTCTGAAATTATGTCAGTGGAGCACACCTTGAAAGGTCAGTAAGAACATTCATGTCATTGACTATATTGAAAACCCAACAATGACCACTCGTTGGGAAAAACGTTTTTTGTAAGTAATGTCAATATGAATTACACAGGAAATTACAAATTGTGAGTACCAATCTTTCACAGCACAAATGGACATATATTTTGAACAAGCATTTTTGAATATGTGAGTGCACTCTGTAGTGAGTGTATACTGAATGTCTATGCTATTGCCATCATTTTCTAGCTTAATCAAACTATTTAACCTCTCTGGGCCTCAGTTACTTTGGCTCCCATCTATTATCCCTATCTATAAAATGGGAATAATAATAATAGTACATGGAGTCATTGTCAGGATTAGTCCATATATATAGAGAGATAGATATAGATATATACATATATACACACATACACATTTACCACTTAGAACAGTGCTTGGCATACAGTAAGTGCCCAATTAATACCACACACACTTTGGTATTCAAATAATTCAAACTGATGTGTGTAAACTGATATATAAATTGGAATAAATAGACAATCAAGCCTCAATGCCAGATACAGGGACACATCTACAACTCTTCTAGCAGAACTAAAATACTTACACTTTTACTACACTATGCATGACAGAAAAGTCCCGGGAAGAATAAAACACTTCTCTAACAGATGTAGATATGAACAGTCATTTCACATGCACATCAACAGCTTTTAGCAGCCACAATTGTAAGTGAGTTCATCAACTAAGTGGGAATATGTTGAACTATGAAATTTTCTTCTGCTGGTCTGAGAGCAGAGCTTCAACATCTGAGAAGGAGGAGGACTTGATGACTGCAAGATGGCAATTTTCAGAGTGTGATGAGAGAATTTAATTTTGTGCATCTCCCACACCTCCCCACACACACTTCAATCTGTGCCACAGGAGTGAATTTATATTACATTACTTCCTGTTCTCATCATGATCTTTGTAAAATTTTTCTCTTATTCTTTTCTACCATCTGGGAAGGGTTATTCTGTACCACTGTATTAACTACATTTCTGAAGAATATTTATGTGTCCCTTTGGTAACCTTGGTAACTATGAACAAACATTTTAAAGACAACTAAGGCACTATAGTCATAATTAGAAAAAAACAGTCTGTGTTTATGTTTTCATGTTACTTATACATAACGATGGTACTAAAGAAAATGAAAACTGTATTAGAAGAAAACAAAGATGATAAATTATATATAAATGATATGCAACATGTCATAAAAACAGAATTATTTGCAACGATCACCCAGATCAATGCTTTTAAGTGACCATAAGATTTTGCTTTATTAACTTCTGCTTTATTGACTACGCCAAAGCCTTTGACTGTGTGGATCACAACAAACTGTGGGAAATTCTTCAAGAGATGGGAATACCAGACCACCTTACCTGCCTCCTAAGAAATCTGTATGCAGGTCAAGAAGCAATAGTTAGAAACAGACATGGAACAACAGACTCATTGCAAATTGGGAAAGGAGTATGTCAAGGCTATATATTGTCACCTTGCTTATTTAACTTATATGCAGAATACATCATGCAAAATGTATGAAGCACCAGCTCAAATCAAGATTGCCGGGAGAAATATCAATAAGCTCAGATATGCAGACGACACCACCCATATGGCAGAAAGCGAAGAAGAACTAAAAAGCCTCTTGATGAAAGTGAAAGAGGAGAGTTAAAAAGTTGGCTTCAAACTCAACATTCAGAAAACGAAGATTATGGCATCTGGTCCCATCACTTCGTGGCAAATAGATGGGGAAACAATGGACAGTGAGAGACTTTTATTTTGGGGGGCTCCAAAATCACTGCAGATGGTGTTTGCAGCCATGAAATTGAAAGACTCTTGCTCCTTGGAAGAAAAGCTATGACCAACCTAGATAGCAAGTTAAAAAGCAGAGACATTACTTTGCCGACAAAGGTTCATCTAGTCAAAGCTATGGTTTTTCCTATAGTCATGTATGAATGTGAGAGTTGGACTATAAAGAAAGCTGAGTGCCGAAAAATTGATGCTTTTGAACTGTTGTGTTGGAGAAGCCTCTTGAGAGTCCCTTGGACTGCAAGGAGCTCCAACCAGTCCATTCTGAAGGAAATCAGTCCTGAATATTCATTGGAATGACTGATGCTGCAGCTGAAACGCCAATACTTTGGCCACCTGATAGGAAGAACTGACTCATTGGAAAAGACCCTGATGCTGGCAAAGATTGAAGGCAGGAAGAGAAGGGGACAACAGAGGTAAGACTGTTGGATGGCATTACTGACTTGATGGACACGAGTTTCATAAGCTCTGGGAGTTGGTGATGGACAGGGAAGCCTGGTATGCTATAGTTCATGGGGTCGCAAACAGAGCTGGACACGACTGAGGGACTGAACTGAACTGAAGATTTCTCTTCATAAATATTGATGAAGAACAGGAGTACTAGTATGTAAAGCCAAAAAAATTCTATATTATCTTAAGTATGATAGCAAGATGTGAATACTGAGTAATATCAAAACATAAATGCTTTCCAAAAGGTGTTTCAGTTCCATCCAGAAATACTAATACAAAATGTGTATTTTCTGGTACTGTATTTTCTGTGTATTTTCTCTACTGGTAATAATCTCTTAATATTTCAAAGTTCTTTCCATTCTTGGATGATTTTTCAAACTTCTAACACAACTTAATGAATTTTTCACTTGAAAACTATCATTACTTCAGTGTGCTGTCAGGACTCTGATCACGGTGAAAAGTTTGTTTAATGACTCCACTGAAAAGGACCATACTATTTCTGCTCTTCTTGCCCAGGATGACATGATTTGCCTGACATCTGGGGACACAGATTCGGCTGCCTTCCAGGATTGAACCCCTGGGTCAGGAAGATCCCCTGGAGGAGGAAATAGCAACCCACTCTAGTATCTTTGCCTGGAGAATCCCATGGACAGAGGAGCCTAGCCGGCTACAGTCCATGGGGTCGCAAAGAGTCAGATACAACTGAAGCAACTTTGCACTTACTCAGCACCTGGCAACTGGGCTTGGCTGCATTGGTTAACCCTGGCTTTCTCAGCTCCTCCCATAACAAATGGCATCACTTGCAAGACAGATGCCACAGGTCAGGTTTCCATTCGGATTCTCGGAATTCACCACTGCCTTATTGTCACCACCTTTCCAACTGCATCCCAGCCCACACTCCCATGTGTGTGTCACAGTCTGACCATATTGAACCACTTGCGTGCCTCCAAGTACACATGCTCTTGAACTCCCTATATCTTTGCAAATGCTGTGTGTCAGCCTAGAATGTCCTTCCTTGCCTTGTCGGTCTGTCATACAAACACCTAAATGCTTTCCGAGTTCCAGCTTAATCAAGCACCCTGCTCCTGAAGATCCCACTAGAGTTGGCAGAGGTGCTGATTTATTCCTCAGAGTGCCAGTCCACTGACAGCTGTAGAGTTCAGAACCACAAAGCTTAGCAGATTGCAGGGTATTTACTTGATTGATGCTTTTGAACTGTGGTGATGGAGAAGACTCTTGAAAGTCCTTTGAACTACAAGGAGATCAAACCAGTCAATCCTAAAGAAAATCAGTCCTGAATATTCATTGGAAGGACTGATGCTCAGGCTGAAGCTCTAATATTTTGGCCACCTAATGCAAAGAACTGACTCAATGGAAAAGATCCTGATGCTGGGAAAGATTAAGGCAGGAGGAAAAGGGGACAACAGAGGAAAGATGGTTGGATGGCATCACCAACTCAATGGACATAAGTTTGAGAAAGCTCTGGGAGTTGGTGATGGACAGGGAAGCCTAGTGTGCTGCAGTCCACGGGGTCACAAAGAGTCAGACATGACTGAGCGACTGAAAACTACTTGATTCCACATTAGTGTCCTTCACTACACTCTGAACACCTTGCCAACAGTACTCAGGCTTTATCTACCCCAATTTAATCTACTTCCTGACACAATTTAAAACTATATTGATAAATTAAAACTTAATTTTAATTTAAAATTCAACCTCAATAATTGTGAGTGGATTAATAATAATCTTCATTTACCAAGAACTCATGTACCAAGATCATACTCAATAATCTTATGAGGAAATGATAGATGACAAAAATAAGATGTTTTAGTCATCACAGAAGACAGTCTCCTCAGTGATGAATCACCAAATGAAGAAATGAATGGCTACATGAATTAAAAAAATCTTTCAAACAAACTGGAATTTTGGGGCCAGTGACCAGTCACCACCCATTAACTCTTTCATTTCCACTACTTCCACTCAAGTTCAAGCTCCCGATACCCCAATTCTAGACTACTGCAGTATTCTTCTAATCTCCCTGCATCTAAGCTTTGCCTCTTCAAATACATTCTACAAGACGGTTTATTAATTGTATGTGCATGGATGATTTCTTAAGAGTCCATAAGTTACCTGTAAGAATTGTATCGTTTTGTGACTTGTTTTGATACAAAAATTAACGTTAGTATTAATACACTCTTGCACATCTGGAAAGCCACCTTCTTGAGCACTCTCATCAAATTTCAGTGACTGCCTTAATATTTTTGTTTTTAACTACATTGACCCCAACAGTACTATTATAATTGACAGAGACAAATATAAAATGATACAGGTAAATAACACACACACATGATTGCTTTCAGGTCAAGAGATGATCAAATTACAATACTGGATAAATACCAAGAAAGGTTTTGCAGTATTCACAGCAAAGTGATGAGACAGTTGAGGGCTTAAAAGAACCGCATCATAGCAGTCACTGCCACATTTATGTTGTAAACAATTTAAGCTTTTCAGTAAAACATCACCTATCGTGTGAAACTAATGTTGTTAATTTGAATTTACAGCTTTGTTTGCATTTAAATTTTAAATATGTTTTGATTAAAACTAGTATATGTGCTATTAGCACAAAGAATTTATACTTTATTTTATATTTACATAAATTTAAGGAACAATATAATACAAATAATTTACATACATAATGGGAGTCAGAAAGAATTTTTTTCCTTTGGAAAAGGTTTATACAATACAAATGGTTGAGGAATACTGACTAAATCATCCTAGTCATTGTATATAGTGAGCTTTTTTAAATAATGAATGTCTCTTCCACACACAAAAGTTAAAATCCAAACTGGCCCACATTAGGTTCAAAATGCATACCTATTGTTTTGATGTTGAAATTTATTTTCCTAAACAAGGCTCTTTATCTTCTTTTCTAAATGGCATAATAATATTGTATCTGCTCTTAACCATAACTAAGCAATGAGTCATAAAGGTTACCTGACCAACATGAATTTCAACCACTTTTTTATAGATCTCTAAAATTGTATTATGAATAAGTTAAAGGTGCTACAGTAACTGCAGCAATTCATTTTCCTTCCTTTCTGCCAAGGCAGGAATAGGTCAAATACATGGAAAATATATCTTTTAAAATGCTAAAAATGTCTTTCTAAGGCAGTTGTTTGTGTCTGAATTTGAGGAGATAACAAGTAGTTTTGCAAAACACTAAGAGCAGGCAGACCCCTAGGCTTGATTTTTTTTTCCTGAAAGCAGTGTTTTGTTGGTGGCATAACTACCTATTGGGAGAAAATCATAATAATTTTATTAAAATTCAACAGTTTAAAACAAATACACCAGTGGACACCTGTACACTGGACAATGCCTCAGAAATCTATTAGCAAAAAGTATAATGGATAGAAGAAAGCAGAAATAGGCAGGCTTTGTGGTATGATATTTCAAAATGATTGCAATCTCTGTGATTGCCAGGAGTAACCAAACTTCTTTAAGTGCACCCCGTGGTCTTTCCACATCTTTACTTCTATATCATGAACCTTGCCTCAATTTTCTATAGATTGAATCCTTTAAAAATAGATATCATCAAGAATCTGACTGGTAATACAGTTTCCAAAAGGATAGTGCATGCTTCTTGTCTCAGCCACAATGCAGAAATGGCTATCAGACTTAACCACTTCTATGTAAAACTATAATTAATATTAGAAAAAAACGGAGAAAGCAACTATTTTTGGTCACTGGACAACAGATACCACGATACTGTGATCCTTGCAAGAAGGTAACCTTGGCTTTATGCTTAAATGTACCCTCCTAGCTGAGGCACAAACATAGGGAAACAAATGGCCTCAAAGACACAGCCACAGTTTTCACCATACAGCGGTAGAAAATAGATGTGCATGCAGGGGAAGAGCTCCAGGAATCTGCATATGGTTCCCAAGAATCAACTTGGGCCAGTTACTAAGCTGTGCACACACTGAGCCAGACTGTAAGAGATCAGCAGAGACCAGCTCCAGCGGAGTAGGAGCCAGATAGAGTACAGAGGTCATACACAAGCCTGGGATTATGACCATCCAGAGTGAAACTCCAAGAGAATACAAGCCAGAAAGGTCATGCCTTGTAAGTGGAACCACTCTAGTTATAAAGTAATGGCCACTCTAGAGCCATCTTAACAAATCTTAAAACTAAACCTTAACAGAAAAATGATAATCCTCCAGTATCTGCCTGATAAAAAAAAAAAACAAAAAAAACTCAGTACTCTTTAAAAGAAAGTGCAAAAGTCTGCAATAGTCAAACAATTCTGAAAAAGATGAGGGGAGCGAAGAAAGAAAATGGAAGGCTTACACTACCAGATTTCAACACTTACCATTAAATGCAGAGTAATCAGGACAGTGTGATACAAGAATAGCTCAGAGAGTCTAGAAAAAGAGGTCTGTTCAATAAAATTTGACAAAAGCAAAGAGGAGGGGAGCGAAGAAAGAAAATGGAAGGCTTACACTAACAGATTTCAACACTTACCATTAAATGCAGGGTAATCAGGACAGTGTGATACAAGAATAGCTCAGAGAGTCTAGAAAAAGAGGTCTGTTCAATACATTTTGACAAAGCAAATTTGACAAAGAAATTCAAAGTGCAAAAGATAATGTTTTCAATAAATCATGCTGAAAAAATTTGATGTCCATATGTAAAAGAAAATAATCCTTGAATTCCTTCTCATGCTATAAAAACAAAAAGAAATTCAAAAGGCATGATAGACCTCAATGTAAAATTAAAAAGTACAAAACTTCTGGTAGAAAACACAAGAGGATATCTTTTTAGAACTTGAGTTACAAAGATTTATTATACAGAGCACAGAAAGCATCAGCAATTAAAAAAAAAAAAAAAAACAGATAAGCTGGATTTCATCAAAGTGAAAAACTTCTGTTTAACAAAAGATTTCATTAAGAAAATAAATAGACAAGTCTATTATCTTGAATAGTGTCTCCCCATGACTTGTTCACTAGAACTTCAGAGTCCTTATTGGACTTAGTTAAGATCAGATCATACCTTAAGATTTAGGAAGAGTCTAAATCCAAGGACTGATATTTTTATAAAAAGGCCATGTAACTCATGGAGACACAAAAACACAGACACACAGAGAAAGAAGCAGGCAGCGTGAAGACAGATGTAGCAACTGGAATACTGCAGGTACTAGCCAAAGAATAGCAAGGATTGCTGAAGGCTACCAGAAAGTAGGAAGAGGCAAAAAAGGATTCTTCAGAGGGAGTTTTGCTAAAATCATGATTTCAGACTTCTGGCCTACAGAAATCTGAGAGGATAAATGTCTACTGTTTTAAGCCCCAAAGTGTATGGTAATTTGTTACAGCTACCTTAGGAAATCAAAACATGCTCATCAAAAGATTTCATTAGAAAAATGGTACTGAAGAACTTATTTACAGGGCAGCAATGGAGAAACAGACATAGAGAAAAGACTTATGGACATGAGGAGAGGGAAGGAGAGGGTGAGATGTATGGAAAGAGTAACACAGAAACTTACATTACCATATGTAAAATACATAGCCAACGGGAATTTGCTGTATGGCTCAGGCAACTCAAACAGGGGCTCTGTATCAACCTAGAGGGGTGGGGTGGGGAGGGAGATGAGAGGGAGTTTCAAAGTGAAAGTGAAGTCACTCAGTGAAGTCGACTCTTTGCGACCCCATGGACCAGGCTCCTCAGTCCACGAAATTTTCCAGGCAAAAGTACTGGAGTGGGTTGCCATTTCCTTCTCCAGGGGATCTTCCCAACCCAGGGATCGAACCTGGGTCTCCCGCATTGCAGGCAGACGCTTTACCATCTGAGCCACCAGGGAAGCCCAAAAGGGAAAGGATATATGCGTACCTATGGCTGATTCATGTTGAGTTTTGACAGAAAACAGCAAAATTCTGGAATGCAATTACCCTTCAATACAAAATAAATAAATTTTTTAAAAATGAAAAAAAAACGGCTGAGCTAGAGATGATAGAAATGACTCTATATATATAGATATATACATATACACATATATATACATACATATATACTATAAAATTAAGTAAAAGAACTGAACAGAAACTTCATTAAAGATATATGAATGAGCAATAAGCACATGAAAAGGTACTTAGCATTATTCATCTTTAGGGAATGTAAATTAAAGCCAGAGATACCACTATATACTCATTAACACCCTTACAGCTAAGAGAAATCATGGAGCAACTGGGATGCTCAGACATTGCTGGAGGGAATACAAAATGATACAAGTGCTAGGAAAACAGTTGAATAGTTTCTTAATAAGTTAAACATATACCAGCCTTGTGAGCCAGCAATTCCACTCCTTCAATTTACCAACAAAAATGGAAGTGCATATACAAAAAAGACTTGAAGAGGAATTTTCACAGCAGCTTTAATAATAGCTAAAAATGAAACAAACCAGATATCTACCAACAAAAGAATGTAAAAACAAGTTGTGATATACGTATACAATGACAATTTTAAAAGACAAATTTCAGATGTACTACATGAATGAATCTCTTAAACATTATGCCGAAAAAAAGAATCTAGACACAGAAAAGAGAACAAAAAAACTGAGCAATGGTTATGGAGATCAGAGTTTCCTCAAAAGTGGAGGTGGCAGAGGGGAGTGGCAGGGATCACCTGGAAAGAGGGACTATGCTGCTTGAATTTGTTTTACATGAGAAATGCTGGAGTTCCTAGAGGCATGAAATATGAGATAAATAGATACACACATTTATCAGACTCACTGAGCCATACACCTAGTGTCTGTGCATTTCACCATATATAAATTAGAATCTGAAAAATACTTTTAAAGAAGAGCATGCTGCTGCTGCTAAGTCACTTCAGTCGTGTCCGACTCTGTGCAACCCCATAGATGGCAGCCCACCAGGCTCCCCCATCCCTGGGATTCTCCAGGTAAGAACACTGGAGTGGGTTGCCATTTCCTTCTCCAATGCATGAAAGTGAAAAGTGAAAGTGAAGTCACTCAGTCATGTCCGACCCTCAGCAACCCCATGGACTGCAGCCCACCAGGCTCCTCCGTCCATGGGATGTTCCAGGCAAGAGTACTGGAGTAGGGTGCCATTGCCTTCTCCAAAGTCTATTCAGTTTTAAAATTCAGTCTATAACAAATAAATCATGACTGTAGTAAGAAGTATTCGATTCTGAGGACCTGGTCACAGCAAACTTCTATTTTCTATTTCTCATATTATTAAAGAATAATACCTTAGAGAGTATTCATCAGTGTGTACATGTGATATAAAAGGAAACTATCTCTTAAATTACAATTGGTACCCATTCTCTTATTTTAATTCTGGGAAGCCATACACTGGCAGATAATTCCAACCTGTCCCTTGCTAAATATTTTGGACATACTGTTTTGTTTTTTGGATATACCCTCTTAATCAACTGTATTAACCACTCAAAAATGTGAATAATGAGAGTTCTAAAGTTCCACTAAATTTCCTAAATAGAAGGTGAGTCTCCTTTTCTATACAAACTAGAAAACTTCAAAGTATTTGATCACTTCTAACTTGAGAAAATGAGATTAAATAATACAGACTCCAAACTATACTCAAAAAAGCCCACTGTCCTATTGTTTATGTGTCAAACAAAAGACCTTTCCATCCAAAATGAGTGGTAAAGGGATAACGATGATTAATTGAGTAAAAAGTCTTTCTTAATCACATGTTGCCATTTCTGACCTAAAGTCCATCAAGAGGAATAGGACGGTGACAGGAATGAGGGACAGTATTTAGAGCTCTGCTGCTCCGTACAGTGCAGCATACAGAGCAGTCTACACCGTGGCCTGCGGTAGGTGTATCAGTGCACTAGCCATGCAAGGCTATTAAATGTAAGCTACCAAATTTAAATAAAAATTTAAAGCTCAGTTCCTCATTCACGATAGACACATTTCAAGTGTGCAGTACCATGCTTGGTTACCATATTGGCCTAATGGCTACCATACTGAACTAATGACTACCCTTTTGGACTAATGGCTACCATGTTGGACAATTCCACACATCACACGTTTTTACTGGACACTTACAATTTAGAAAGCAAGCTGGGGGCAAGAAACGGTCCTTAAGGTAAAAGATGCATTTTTAATGCAATGGAAACTTGCTATTCTGAAGCAAAGGAAATGACCCAACACTAATTAAGATTTGGAACCTTGTGAACCAGAGATTTTTCATGAAGTGAAGTGAAAGTCACTCAATCGTGTCCAACTCTTTGTGACCCCATGGACTAAACAGTCCATGGAATTCTCCAGGCCAGAATACTGAAGTGGGTAGCCATTCCCTTCTCCAGAGGATCTTCCCAACTCAGGGATCAAACTCAGGTCTCCAATATTGGAGGTGGATTCTTTACCATCTGAGCCACCAGGGAAGCCCTTTTCATAAAGACACACACAAAAAACACACATAGTCCTAAAGCAAAAACTAAAGGTCAATCAGCCTTATTATTTTTTTTACTCTATGTTCACATGAGAGTCATCCCAAAGATCTTTTAACAGCAAATTCAATTTGCCTCCATTTCCAAGGAATATCTTTGAGCCAAGTGGTACTTTTTCTTTCTCTGGTTATTCTCCATTTATGCCAAGGATTTAATCCTGAAGGCACTTAAAATTCAAGACTTTATATTAGAAAATGACTTGAGCTCCATGGTAAGGCAGTGCTGATTCTGGACTTATAAAAATGTTAATATAATAAAAATGGATTTGGAACATTTTTACCAAGAGAACTAATAACCATACTGACTAACGATTGGAGTGGATCCACTGAAGTTACTGACTTGGCCATGTACATGGTTTAAGGCCATTTAAAAGACAACTTATAGGCCAGATGTCTGCAAAAGTGCTTTCACAGCATCTGTAGTTCATTATGCTACTATATACTTAGAGATTATTGACCCCAAAAGACCACAAACGTTCTTTTGGAGCCATCACGGTTAATGATACATTTATCTTAAGGGAAAATTCTAGCACTGCCAGGCAGTCTATGGGGTCAGCATCAACATGGACATTCTGCTTTTATGAAGATGTTTGATGCCACAGATGGGGATTCTTCTCCCCTTCTTTAGAGTGGCAGGGATCACCTGGAAAGAAGTACTAGGATGCACAAATTTGCTTTGAGTTTCTAACCACGTCAAACCCCGCTAAGAGAGTCCTCACTTTATGGATCACTAGCAATATTGATCAGCAGAGCTCCTCTGGAACATTTTCATTTATCATGGTGGTATTGCTCCTGTTGCAATCTATCGTATTTTAAAGTTGCCACAACAGCAGAGCAGCCTGGGTTCCAAGTTAAAAAATATATAATTTTTCTTCCATACTCTCCCCTTTCAGACAACAGATCAAAGTGTTATGACATTTTATTGTAAGCAATGGAACCCATTTAAGATGAGCAATGCAAAATAAATCCTAAAAAACATTTTTTTCTGTTTTTTCTCAGACCAATAATTTTTAAATTTTCTAAATGATCTTTCCATTTCCATTTGAAATCTGCATTTATGATATATACAGGTATTACTTTGAATTTTTCAGTTACACCACTTTCCAGAATTAAAAACAATCCATCTATCACCCATGGCATTCTGACATCTCATAAACAATAATATTCTAAAGCCAGTATCAGCCAAGGGTCTCTGGAAGGTGACTTTTTAATCTCAGAACGACTTGTGGTGACATAGAGATAGCAGCTGACCATCAGGTGAAGTTTTCTCCCATGCTACATAATGCATGATACCAGAACTCTCTATGATTCTAACAGTTCCAGGGCTGAAAAGCCAGGACAGAAAAAGAACCACAGGAATAGCTAGAGACTCAGCCATACAATCACCATTATTACTATTGTCAGGGTAGTGACTGACCCCATGCCATGGTACAGCAAGGATGCAATCAGCCTTAAGAATGGAATATGTAAATCATCATTCCTACGAAGTAAGCACATTGGATTATTCTCTTATTATATGTATTTTACTTCTATTAATTCTCTCTTCCATACTAAGATGCATGTTTCTTAAGCACTGTAATCATACACCTTATTGCTATTTACTGTTTAAGTCCACTGAGATTAACACAGTAGATTTAACACTGTGGACTTATTTCTATTTCTTATGAGTAACAGGGAGAATATTTTATAAATTATTAATGCACTTTTCTGAATGCATTCACCTCAGCTAGCCTAAGTATCCTTCTGCCTAGGAGGAAGATTTTGGCTCAGTACAGAAGGAGTGCAAAGAAAAAAAGCCTAAGTAATATTCAATTTCTGTAAGTCAAAAATAGGATTTTGCATTGACTACAGTCTTGCAAACCTGCTATTATCTCCAGAGAGGATTTTATAAATTTCTCAAGTCATTCCTTGTATATAACAAGAACCAAGCTCTTAGAGATCTCTGATATTCCCTGATAGCACCTGATAGAGATCTCCACCAGGGTAAACTTAGCAGTGCATTGTGCCAAGCAGGGGGGATGTCTTGGGATTCATCTTTCCCAAGATCTGGATTTGGACCTTGCCAGAGAACAGATCAGAGAAACGGTCAGGTTGCTTTAACAGAGAGTGATGCAAAGCAGCCAGATAGCCAGACTATGTTCATGTGGCAGTCACAGCCAGACCTCATGAGGCTCTTCTATAGCATCAGCAGGACCAAGATAAGACAGTCATCCAGGTGACTCCACTGGGTCTGATGGAGTGCACAAGTACAAAGGCCAGTGTACAGGTAATAGCAGACATAGACTTGAGCCACAGTTACCAGCCAAGTAGCAACAGGTGGGCCTGGGACATCCTCTGGAGAGCAGCAGAGGGATGGACATCAACACACACACACACACACACGCACGCAGATAGAGGAATCAGACAACAAGCCTCCCAAAGATTTCAAGTCTTTCCTTTGGGTATGAAGTCACCAAAGCCATATCTCTCTTCTTATGAACCATCATCACTGTAGAAAAAGGCAAAAGGGCCAGAATATCTGAGAAACTAGATTTTTTTTTTTAATCTACTCCTCCTCACCTGAAAAGAGTTCATGCTTTAAGCAGCGGTCATAGGACAAAAATCATTTAATAAAACTCTATTTCAATAGTTCTTTAAGGCAGGGATTACAAACTCCCCCAGCTGGCCAATCCATTTCCGGGCATGTAAATTTGAATTTGAATAGCTTTAAGTGAAACTTGAACTTTCCATTTAGCTATTAACCTCAGTACTCCTTATAATCTCATAAACGGTTCAGTGAGCTTATTTATCTTACTTGCCCTGACCACGTAAGCAACAGTTTTGCTACGGTAGCTTTAAAATTTTAAGGTGGTATAGATATGTTTCTTTCTGCTGAATTTACATGTTGGGAAGAAGGAATTCACAAATTAAGAGGTTTTTAAAATTAAATGAACATCAGATTTCTTAGACAAGACACAAAATGCCCCAACCATAAAAGAAAAAAAAATGATAAATTTAACTTCATTAAAAGTAAATGTCCCTACTCATTAAAAGACTCTATTAAGAAAATGAACAAACAACCATAAATTGGAAGAAAACACTTACAAGGTATATATCTGATATAGGACTGGTATCTACAATATACAAAGAAATTCTACAAGAACCAACAACAAAAAGATAAACAACCTATTTTTAATTGGACAGAACAACTGAACAGATATTTCACAAAAATAAATCATATATTGTGCTATACCAGAAAAATGAAAACTGAATCCAAAATAAGATATTTTTCATACCCACAAAAATTGACTAAAAAAAGACTACAAAAACAAATGTAAGGTAAGGATGTGGAGCATTTCTATGTGACCACAGGGATACAAAACAGTACAACCATTTTGAAGAACTGATTGGCAGTTTCTTAAAAAGTTAAATATACATCCACACAGCAACTTTCACCTAACCTCTCACTTGGTATTTACCCAAGAGAAATAAAGCATATGTCCAAAAGAGATTTGTACAAGAAATTTTATGCAGCCTTACTCACATAACCAGTATTTTTCTTACTAGAAAAATACCAAATGTTTATCAACAGAGAAATAACCAAATTGTGGTACATTCATACAATAGAATAAAACAGCAATAAAAAGAAATGCATTGGTACATACAACATGAAAAAACTCAAAAACATTGCATTAAATGCAAGAAGCCAGAAAAGAAATACCAAAAGAATACCTACTGCATGATTCCAAAATATAGGCGATCTTCACCTATCACAGAAGAAATCAGAGCATAGTTGTGGAGCAAGGAGTGGAAAGCAGACTACAAAGGAGCCCAGGGAACTTTCTGGGAGAATGGCAATATTCTATACTTGTTTTAGATAGTAGATACACAATTGTAGACAATTATCAACAATTAAAACTAAGCACTCAAAATTTATACATTCAATTGCATGTTAATTGTATCTCAATAAAAGCATGTATGTATAGAGGAACACAGTCCCATAGGGAATAATAACCATTTTGAGAGACAGAACTAAAAATATTTTCTAATTACTATTTTTCAGGATTACAAAAATAATGCAGACATAAATAATCCCAAAAACATAAAAATGAATTAAGTGGGAAGAGAAATCTCTGCATAAGTGGAAAAGTGTAAGAGATTGAGTGACAATGATGTCTATTCAGTATATTTGGTCATTTTTTAAATGGTATTAAAAGAGTCCTTTCAAAAATACGTTGATTTGTCTTATATATTACTCACTGTGTTAATAAACTTTATTAAAGTTTTTTATAATTTCATTTTTAGAAATTAAATTTAATTAGAGCATGAGGCTTTTTTCATTAAAGTAGGTGTCAATACAAAAGTAATTTTTCCCTCTATAAAAAATTAATATTGGAAGTATATACTAAAACATTGGAGTACAGCTCAAAAGTTCATGAAACTGAAGTTTCTCACAGTTGTTGTAAAATTTACCAACTTGAAGTTCATGATAAACAGTAGCAAAATGAATACATAATTTAAAATGACAGGAACTTGCAACAAAGCCCTGGCAATACCATTAAAAGGAGCCCATAACAACTCTATAAACCTTTGACAACAATGACAACAACGTAGAGGTCAATGAAAGAGAATAGCCAAAGGGAATCAGCAAGGAGCAAGTACAATTTAGGAAGAAAGTGGTGAATCCAGAGAAGGGATTAGATGAAACAGACAAATATGACTTAGCTCTTGGGGTTATCCAGAGCTCTGTGAGCCTATCTATTATCTTGCATACAGCATGCTTAACACGCTTATATTGTAGCTACATATTTGTATAATTATGAATGAAATCTGATTAGAATGCTATCCATATTGTATTACTCAAGTAATTCATCAATGTTTCTTTTTTTGTTCAAAGAATTAACAAAGGAACCCTAGACAGTTATTGTTTGTAATAGAAATCAGTTCAGTCGCTCAGTCGTGGCTGACTCTGTGACCCCATGGACTGCAGCACATCAGGCTTCCCTGTCCATCACCAACCTCCAGAGCCTACTCAAACTCATGTCCATCACATCAGTGATGCTATCCAACCGTCTCTTCCTCCGTCATCCCCCTCTTCTCCACCCTCAGTTTTTCCCAGCATCAGGGTCTTTTCCAACGAGTCAGTTCTTCACATCAGGTGGCCAAAGTATTGGGGTTTCAGCTTCAGCATCAGTCCTTCCAGTGAATATTCAGGACTGATTTCCTTTAGGATGGACTGGTTGGATCTCCTGGCAGTTCAAGGGACTCTCAAGAGTCTTCTCCAACACCACAGTTCCAAAGCATCAATTCTTTGATGCTCAGCTTTCTTTATAGTCCAACTCTGACATCCATACATGACTACTGGAAAAATCATAGCTTTGACTAGACGGACCTTTGTTGGTAAAGTAATGTCTCTGCTTTTTCATCTGGTCACTACAAAGTATCTTGGAAAGAGTAAACAAGATCTAACTGGATTAGTCTGCCAAACTCACCCACCCACCACCACAGATAAGGTGAGTAAAGAATTCACACTCATAAATAAAAATTAATGGTAAACTTCAGGGAAAATGTGGTAATGGATATGGTAGTCATTTCTATACATTTTCTATCAGAAAAAATACGAAACATTAAATGGACTAAAACTGAAAACAAGTCCAGATTTTGTTGTTGTTGTTTTTTTTTTTTTTTTACTTATAAAGGCATGTCAATAACAATATATGTACATATAAAAAAAGATAGCCCACTACTGTTAATACAGGGTTTCCTTGGTGACTGAGTGGTAAAGAATCCATCTACAATGCAGGAGACACAAGAGACGTGGGTTCAATCCCTGGATAGAGAAGATCCCCTGGAGAAGGAAATGGCAACCCACTCCAGTATTGTTGCCTGAAAATCCCATGGATAAAGGAGCATGGCAGGCTACAGTTCATGGAGTCACAAAGAGCTGGACATGACTTCACAACTAAACCACTACTATCATCACTGTTAGCACATGGTAATATTAAACAGAATGATAAAAAGTCAAGTATTATCTTCTTTTAGTCTTTTTTAAGCATCCTGCTAAATTTTCACTTTTCACCAACAATTTATTTACAGCTATAGCTATATTAAAGACGATTACTCTTCGGAAGGAAAGTTATGACCAACCTAGACAGCATATTAAAAAGCAGAGACATTACATTGCCAACAAAGGTCCGTCTAGTCAAGGCTATGGTTTTTTCAGAGGTCATGTATGGATGTGAGAGTTGGACTATAAAGAAAGCTGAGCCCCAAAGAATTGATGCTTTTGAACTGTGGTGTTGGAGAAGACTCTTGAGAGTCCCTTGGTCTGCAAGCAGATCCAACCAGTCCATCCTAAAGGAGATCAGTCTTGGGTGTTCACTGGAAGGACTGATGTTGAGGCTGAAACTGCAATACTTTGGCCACCTGATGCGAAGAGTTGACTCTTTGGAAAAGACTCTGATGCTGGGAGGGATTGGGGGCAGGAGAAGAAGGGGATGAGAGAGGATGAGATGGCTTGATGGCATCACTGACCCGATGGACGTGAGTTTGAGTGAACTCCGGGAGTTGGTGATGGACAGGGAGGCCTGGCGTGCTGCAGTTCATGGGGTCGCAAAGCGTCAGACACGACTGAGCGACTGAACTGAACTGATAACTATAGACCAGAGGAGGAAATAGCAGCCCACTCCACAATTCTTGCCTGGAGAATCCCATGGACCAAGCAGCCTGGCGGGCTACAGTCCAGTGGGTCGCAAAGAGTCGGACACAACTAAAGCGACTTAACAAGCATTTAGCTATAGACAGAATTAAACTGTAGTTCCAAAGATACAGTGCTTTTAAAATCAAAATGCAAAAAAGTTTCATGGGTCTCTCTGGAGGATGGAATAGTGGCTGACTAACATTTATCATAAACCCAGTCCTCCTACAGAGGGAGGATATGCCATGTGCAAGATGGCCTATTTCAGTTCCAAATGTTGGCAGCATAGTGTGCCAGTGAGACCCAGTTCCAGAGCCAGCACTACCCAGGTCTTTTCATGCATCACATACTGACAGCTGAATCTGTTTGTGCGTCATCTGCCATATCTTATTCTTCTTCAATACGTACAATGCCACAAAGACGGATTTTGCCCTTCAAAAACATTTGATCTTTGCTTTCACTCCATTCTGCTTTCTGTAATTAAAAATAAGCCCCTCTGCCACAAGAACAAAGAACATTTATTACAGACTTTCCATAGTCCTCTCATATTTTTATGGATTTATTTTACGAATCCTCTCCATTTAATCTATTAGAACCTAAATGCAGTCATTGTCCAGTGGTCATCAATATCAACAAAGCATTCGATATACTTTTTTTTTTTTTTGAATAGAGAGACTTGAACCTGAAAAGCAGTATCTCAGTTTAACAATACAAACGTTTCCTTCCATGGAGTCACATCTCACACTGTTGGAGAAAAACAAATTTTATTTTCCTTACCTACTTCTTCTAAGACACCGTGGAAAGAAAATGAAGCCTCTGATATCTCCCAATAGTATATATTTGTTGCACAGTTATACAAGTTCAGAAAGTCTAAAAATTTTAGAGTTAGATCTGTATTTGCCCCTCTTTTCTGTGTTTTCCCCACAAGAGAAAAGCTTTGTTACATACAGATGGCTACAATTTAAACATTCCCTCCAGTTTCTTTATGAGGCAGCTCAGAGAGTGAATGTTTACTTAAAATCCGACTTTTACTTGTCTGATGCCTGTGAAATTAATTAACATCAATCCCAGAAAATTTTAGAAACAAGACTGCGCCTGCAACTTTCCACAAAATATCTGGCCTTCTCCCAACTTTGCCCTCCAACTTCACTAATTTGCTGACCAAAATAACAAAAAGTAATTGTCATTAAATAGGCAGGTTCTTTCTCCCATACAACAGTTCCCTGCTTGGTCAAAGATTCACAGAGTCGACACTCATTTTTTTCCATTAGTCTCTGAAACATATTCTAATTTGGATGTGTGTTATCAAAGAACAATTTAAATTACACTATTTTCACCAGAAATGCAACTCAGTTATTAAAAAGTGGACCCACAGCAGCAAAGGGATGAAATGGACTATGAGATACTTTGTTGTAGAGAGGTATCTATGATAAGGATAATGAAATTTTTGCAGCAACTTGAAAAAAATTGACCTCTCCATCACAGTCAGTGTTTTCAAGGTGAGGAGCAATAAAAACACATCTATTCTGTGTTTTCGTCCCCTTTATAGGCCTGATTTTTTGGAAATTCCCATACGTCATCTTCACACTCCAACTCAAGTGCTTATCACCAGTTCATTTCAACCTCAAATAATTCTTAATTTTAACCCATAATTGCCTATGAAAATCGCAATTTAAAACAATGTCCTATCTTTTCAGGATTATTGTTCATCATAGAAATTAGTGATGGACTTCAAGAAGGATTTGGTAAGGGTTATGCTAAAAGCAAATTACATTTGAGTTTGAAATGTTAAAAGTCCAATTAAAATGAGTTCCAATTTCTGAACCTTTAATTTTAAGTTGAAGAAATTTGGTAAAGTCATGTCTGTGTGTTTTCTTTTAGAATAATAATAAAACAGAAGTGTCCTAAAACCCCTGACAAGCCCAAGTGTGGATTCTTTGGTCTCAAATTTGGATTAAACAATTCCACTTTTGAGACATCTTAAAGTATCTGTCCCTTTTACTTGGGGGTATGATGTTTCTTCTCCTGTAACAAAAATCTCTGTTTTCTCCTAAAAGGCAAAATCAGAAAGCCTAGAGTCACAGTGCTTTTCTAAGATGTTTGAATTATCTACTAAGTATCCTATATAAATTCACTCTGAACATCAGAGTATAGGCAGTATAAACAAAAGCAGTAACATTAATATATATTAACCCAACTTTTGAAAATGTCTCAGAAGGAAGAACAAATATATGAATGACAGTACCATAAAATAAGCTGCCTCTCAGGATTAGTCATACACTTAAATAAATCTGTATTTATAGTATAACTAGCAATTTCATGAAACATAGAAAGAAATACCAAAGCATATCAGCAAACAACATGTCCTCCTCCAAAATCAACAGGCTCTCAGGAAACATTCAGGTTCAACATTCAATTACTAGGAGCACTGCCTCTCATTGGTAGCACACAGCAACCATTTTTACGTGCCTTTTTTTTAAAAAAAAAAAAAAAAAAACAATCTGTCAGTCTCCAGGAAGAACTCTGCTCTGTTACAAGTGTATGTCAACACACACAACTCAAAGTGAGGATGTTCAGCTACCAATTACTGCCGGAAATTTAAATTAGTTCTAAAAATATAGGTTATGTTCTGCTCTGAAATATTTAATCTATTTGGCACTTTTTCTGGGACATTTAATGGTCCATCAGTACAATGTGTTAGACTATAAGAACATAGAATTAGACATACTGTTTGCCAAAGGGATTCTCCATTTAAATAGACAAGCAAAAAGATTAAAAACCAAACACCATGTATGGAAGAAATAAAGTGGATCACTTTATTAAGAAAGAATATTTATATGACACAAATGAAACATCTATCTATAAAACAGAAGCAGACTCAAAGACGTAAAGAACAGACTCAAAGGGCGCCAGGGCAGGGGGAGGAAGGAGTGGACTGGCGGTTTGGGGTTAGCAGACACAAACTGTTATGTATAGAATGGATAAACAACAAGGTCCTACTGTACAGGGAACTGTATTCCATACCTTGTGATAAACCATAACGGAAAGAATATTAAAAGAATGTACATATGCTTAACTGGATCACTTAGATGTATAGCAGAATTAACACAGCATTGAAAGTCAACTATATCTCAATTTTGTAAAAGAAGGAATATTTATAAAAGAGATGCACAATGCAGAGCACAGTAGTCAATGACAAGATGTCTCTCAGTAGCAAACTTCAGAGTATTAGAACAATCCAAGATGCTTTTTAAAAGGGAACTGCTTTGAAGAGAGAGCCACAGATTGTCAGAGAGATGAAAAAGAAGATGTCCTGGATACCCGTGCTTACAATAGAAAGAAAAGTTAAGTAAAAGAGAAAAGATAATAATTCACATTCATTTGGAACTAAAGTAACATTAGAAATCATTCAGCCTAATCCCCACCCTTCCCCCACTGAAATATTTTCCTTGATACAGGTCATTTAATCTCTATTTGAGTATTATTAGAAGCACGTTTATTGGATGAATGAATGGATGGATGGATGGACAAATATTGCTTAAAATAAGTCTCTTAATTTTTGAATTTATATGTTAAAAATGCTTTCCTTATGTCAACTCAAAATTTGTCCCTTCTTAACTTTCTTTGCAGATCCTAGTTTTGTCCTCTATAACAGTTCTGCCTAGTATAAGGAGTATGAGAGCCACAAATGTGAGTCACATAAATAAATTTAAGTTTCTATTAGCTGCACTAAAAAAGTAAAAGAAACACATCATTTTAATTTTAATAATATATCTATTTAATCAAAATATTATTTCAACATGTAATCCATATTAAAATATTGTGATTTTATAGATTGCCTTCAGAACTCCAAGTATATTTTGATACTTCCACTGCATCTCAGTCTGTATCAGGCACATTTCAAGTACTTATGAGCCACAAGTGGCCAGTGTCTGCTCTACTGGACAGCTTAGACAATGGTTCACAAATTTGGCTGAACATTAGAATCACAGGAAGCTTTTTGAAAATGTAGATTCCTAGGATTCAACCCCAGAGATACAAACTTAGTTTAGGAAGGTCTGAGAGTATTTCTAACAAGGTAATTAATTAACCATTGATCATCAGACTAATACTTAGGAATCACTGCTCTGGAACAGTACAAAATAAATCTCAGATCTCCCATATATGACTAGTCTTCAAATATCTAAAATATAGGTCATATCTACACTGTCTTTTATTCTCCAGGATAAAATTTTGCTCCAGAACAGCACAAAATAAATCTAAGTCCTCCCTTACATGACGACCCTTCAAATATCTAAAATACAGGGTCACATCTACAGTCTTTTATTCTCCAGGCTAAAATTCCCAAGTTCTTTCATCTGTTCCTCATCTGACATGGTTTCCAAACCTCTCAACTCTCTGGTTGCTGTCCTCTGGGTAGGACTCCAGTTTGGTTCATTTACAGTAGCGGAGAAGTACCACAGCATGGATAACCCAAATCAATCTTGTCTTGGAAATCTCTCTTAGTGCATTCATATGAATATGAGTGTCTCTGCTAAATGGTGAATTCACAACATATTAAACTAAAACTGTAAACTCTCATTGTCAAGAAGTATTCATGACGTTCAGGTTCCTCACCATGCTGCTGTTTTCCCTGTGGCACACTTCATCTTGGGATGGAGAAGAGCCATCTCAGAATAATTCAGAGACTAAGTTAAGCAGAACTCGCTTTTTCAATTCATCTCAAACTTCTTGCCTTTTCTTATGACTGGAGAATAGAAGTGCTTTGATTTAGTAGAAGAGCTCTTCAGCCTTCTTTAAAGTTACATAAATATAAAGCATAAAAACATCACACAAAAACAACCAGATCTGTCATGACCAAATGGACTCAATTCAATGCTTCAAATATTCACTTACTGATGGTTTACTGAGCACATTGTGCTTGCCACCACAATAGGCCAGGAGGCCACAAGACGGAACAAGGTAGAGTTCCAAGCCTCAGGAGATTTCGGATTAGTCAGCAAGACAAGGAGATTCATGTGACAAATATTTATGGAGTTCCTACTATATGGTAGACACTTGACTGATCTATTAGTGAATAAAACATTCCCAAAGCCCCGCTCTTATGAAGCTTACTTTTTAGAGGGAAGAGGGTGAATAAACAATTAATATGATAATTGAATTACACATCATTCTAGATGATAAATGTTATGAAAACTAACAGATCAGACTAAAGTATATCAAGAATACTTGTGGGGTAGAAGACAAGTTGAAATTTTACTCAGCATTCAGAGTAGGCCTCATTAACAAATTGATAGTTGATAAAATATTTGAAAAAAGGGGGAAAACATTTAGATATCTGGGGCAGTAGGATTCCAGGCAGAATAAACAGCCAGTGCAAAGGGCCTGAGTCACAAGAGTGCCGTGCCTGTTTAAGGAACAGCAAGGAGGCCAGTAGAGTTAAAGCCAAGAGCAAGGGGGAGAACAGCAGGCCAGAGAGTAACAGGGCAGGGTAGGAGTGTTCATGTAGGTCTTTGCAGGACATAATAAGAACTTCACCTTTGAGTGAAGTGGAGAACTATTAAATGTTTGGAGCAAAGCAGTGACGTGATGTGAACTATGTTCTGAAAGGATCATTCTAGCAACTATGCTGAAAACAGACTGAAAGGGGGCAAGAGTGTAAACAGGAAGACCACTTAGGAAGCTACTACAATCATCCAGGTCAGAGAAGGCAGTGGTGTGGACCAGGGAAGTAGCAGCAAGAAAATAGAAGTGGTCCGAGTTTTTATATTAAGAAAAAAACCTAGCTACAATACAGTGAGGTGGTTCTTTTAGTAGAGAAAGCTAAGACAGCACAGAAGAAACAACAGTTTCACCAAAGGAAAGATTAGTAGCTTAGCCGAGTCCTGAAAAATATATAAAAGTTCACCAAGAAAAAGAAAGAGGAAGAACCATCCAGAGAAGGGAACTGGCAGAGTTGTTAGTGACCAAGAAAAATAGAGGGCATGATCCTTCTCCTGGGGAACTTATTGTCTCAATAAGGAAACAAGACAGTAAATTACTTAAGATCAGAGTCCCAGTGACACTGGAATGAAAATTAGCAGAGAGACTATGGGGAGAAAAAATCATTCCAACAAGATATGTTCAAGAGAAGTCAAAGATGTAGCAGGAAATGTAGGGAAAGTGACTTTAATACATAAAGGACCCACAAGGCCACCCAAGGGTCCTGCCAACACTACACTGGCCCTGCAACCACCATTCAAGGTTCCACAGAATCTTATCCTCTATCACCAGCTCCCACCAACAGACCAAATTTGTACTTTGCCAAGGAAGGCCAAGATTACCCAGACAGAAACAGGTAAAAAAACTGGGTTGTTTCTGAGAACTTCTAATGCTTCTCTCCACTATACTGTGACACAAAATCTATATACAACTCAGTTCAGTTCAGGTCAGTCGCTCAGTCGTGTCCAACTCTTTGCGACCCCATGGACTGCAGCATGCCAGGCTTCCCTGTCCATCACCAATTCCCGAGCCTACTCAAACTCATGTCCATCGCATCTATGATGCCATCCAACCATCTTATCCTCTGTACATATGAGACTCAAAATCTAAGCTAGACTTTTAACACACTTAAAAAGCAATGTGTGGGGAGGAGGAGCCAAGATGGCGGAGGAGTAGGACGGGGAGAACACTTTCTCCCCCACAAATTCATCAAAAGAGCATTTAAACGTCAAGTAAATTCCACAAAACAACTTCTGAATGCCGGCAGAGGACATCAGGCACCCAGAAAAGCAATCCAACTCTTCGAAAGGAGGTAGGAAAAAATATAAAAGACAAAAAAAGAGACAAAAGAGGGAGGGACGGAGTTCGTCCCGGGAAGGGAGTCTTAAAAAGAGAGAAGTTTCCAAACACCAGGAAACCTTCTCACTGCCGAATCTGTGCCGAGCTTTGGAAGCACAGAGGGCAACATAACAGGAAGAAAAAATAAATAAACAATTTAAAACTCGAAGATTGCGAGTCCTACGGTAACTCCCCCAGCGGAGAAGCAGCGCAGACGCCTGCACGCGCCATTAGCAAGCAGGGGCTGGGCAGGGAGGCGCAGCGCGGGCTGCATCGCTTAGAGTAAGAATCTGGCCTGAATACCCTGAGCACTATCTGAGCGAAATAATTTGGGCTAGCAAACCAGACTGTGGGATATCTACCACGCGAAAAGCCAGCCCTAACCTAAGACCGCCAGGCTCGCGCACGGAACAAAGAATTGAACAGAGACCTTCCCCCTCCGGTGACAGGCAGCCAGAGCCGGAAGGGGGCAATCGCAGCCCCAGAGAGACATTATCTATAAAACTGTAAGCAGGCTTCTTTGCTAACTAAAACTTTTTGGGGGTCTGGACGGTTAACATCTGCCTGAGAAGGTGCGCCGGTTTTACACCCAGATAACCGAGTGGCGGGGAGGCGATAAGTCACAGCATTGGCGCTCGCCAAACACCTCATCACTTGAGCTGCTCGGACCTGGGAAGAGCACAAAACTCAGGCCCAACTGAGTCTGCGCCTCTGAGGACTACCCGAGTGCCTGAACCTGAGCGGCTTGGACCTGGGAGGTACATGCAACCCAGGGCCAGCCTCGAATTGTTCCCGGCGGAACAACCTAGAGCCCGAGCAGTGTGGGCAGGGAGGCTACACGCGCCGTGAGCGGGGGCAGACCCAGTGTGGCTGAGGCACTGCGAGCGCACGCCAGTGTTATTTGTTTGCAGCATCCCTCCCTCCCTCCCCACAGCGCGACTGAACAAAGAGAAGAAATACAGCTCCACCCATCAGAACACCGACACAAGCTTCCCTAACCAGGAAACCTTGACAAGCCACCTGTACAAACCCACACACAGCGAGGAAAAGCCACAATAAAGAGAACTCCACAAACTGCCAGAATACAGAAAGGACACCCCAAAATCAGCAATTTAAACAAGATGAAGAGACAGAGGAATAGCCAGCAGATAAAGGAACAGGATAAATGCCCACCAAACCAAACAAAAGAGGAAGAGATAGGGAATCTACCTGATAAAGAATTCCGAATAATGATAGTGAAATTGATCCAAAATCTTGAAATTAAAATGGAATCACAGATAAATAGCTTGGAGACAAGGATTGAGAAGATGCAAGAAAGGTTTAACAAGGACCTAGAAGAAATAAAAAAGAGTCAATATATAATGAATAATGCAATAAATGACATTAAAAACACTCTGGAGGCAACAAATAGTAGAATAACAGAGGCAGAAGATAGGATTAGTGAATTAGAAGATAGAATGGTAGAAATAAATGAATCAGAGAGAATAAAAGAAAAACGAATTAAAAGAAATGAGGACAATCTCAGAGACCTCCAGGACAATATTAAACGCTACAACATTCGAATCATAGGGGTTCCAGAAGAAAAAGACAAAAAGAAAGACCATGAGAAAATACTTGAGGAGATAATAGTTGAAAACTTCCCTAAACTGGGGAAGGAAATAATCACCCAAGTCCAAGAAACCCAGAGAATCCCAAACAGGATAAACCCAAGGCGAAACACCCCAAGACACATATTAATCAAATTAACAAAGATCAAACACAAAGAACAAATATTAAAAGCAGCAAGGGAAAAACAACAAATAACACACAAGGGAATTCCCATAAGGATAACAGCTGATCTTTCAATAGAAACTCTTCAAGCCAGGAGGGAATGGCAAGACATACTTAAAATGATGAAAGAAAATAACCTACAGCCCAGATTATTGTACCCAGCAAGGATTTCATTCAAGTATGAAGGAGAAATCAAAAGCTTCTCAGACAAGCAAAAGCTGAGAGAATTCTGTACCACCAAACCAGCTCTCCAACAAATACTAAAGGATATTCTCTAGACAGGAAACACAAAAATGGTGTATAAATTCGAACCCCAAACAATAAAGTAAATGGCAACGGGATCATACTTATCAGTAATTACCTTAAACGTAAATGGGTTGAATGCCCCAACCAAAAGACAAAGACTGGCTGAATGGATACAAAAACAAGACCCTTACATATGTTGTCTACAGGAGACCCACCTCAAAACAGGGGACACATACAGACTGAAAGTGAAGGGCTGGAAAAAGATTTTCCATGCAAATAGGGACCAAAAGAAAGCAGGAGTAGCAATACTCATATCAGATAAAATAGACTTTAAAACAAAGGCTGTGAAAAGAGACAAAGAAGGTCACTACATAATGATCAAAGGATCAATCCAAGAAGAAGATATAACAATTATAAATATATATGCACCCAACACGGGAGCACCGCAGTATGTAAGACAAATGCTAACAAGTATGAAAGGAGAAATTAACAATAACACAATAATAGTGGGAGACTTTAATACCCCACTCACACCTATGGATAGATCAACTAAACAGAAAATTAACAAGGAAACACAAACTTTAAACGATACAATAGACCAGTTAGACCTAATTGATATCTATAGGACATTTCATCCCAAAACAATGAATTTCACCTTTTTCTCAAGCGCACATGGAACCTTCTCCAGGATAGATCACATCCTGGGCCATAAAGCTAGCCTTGGTAAATTCAAAAAAATAGAAATCATTCCAAGCATCTTTTCTAACCACAATGCAGTAAGATTAGATCTCAATTACAGGAGAAAAACTATTAAAAATTCCAACATATGGAGGATGAACAACACCCTGCTGAATAACCAACAAATCACAGAAGAAATCAAAAAAGAAATCAAAATTTGCATAGAAACGAATGAAAATGAAAACACAACAACCCAAAACCTGTGGGACACAGTAAAAGCAGTCCTAAGGGGAAAGTTCATAGCAATACAGGCACACCTCAAGAAACAAGAAAAAAGTCAAATAAATAACCTAACTCTACACCTAAAGCAACTAGAAAAGGAAGAAATGAAGAACCCCAGGGTTAGTAGAAGGAAAGAAATCTTAAAAATTAGAGCAGAAATAAATGCAAAAGAAACAAAAGAGACCATAGCAAAAATCAACAAAGCCAAAAGCTAGTTCTTTGAAAGGATAAATAAAATTGATAAACCATTAGCCAAACTCATCAAGAAACAAAGGGAGAAAAATCAAATCAATAAAATTAGAAACGAAAATGGAGAGATCACAACAGACAACACAGAAATACAAAGGATCATAAGAGACTATTATCAACAATTATATGCCAATAAAATGGACAACGAGGAAGAAATGGACAAATTCTTAGAAAAGTACAACTTTCCAAAACTCGACCAGGAAGAAATAGAAAACCTTAACAGACCCATCACAAGCACGGAAATTGAAACTGTAATCAAAAATGTTCCAGCAAACAAAAGCCCAGGTCCAGACGGCTTCACAGCTGAATTCTACCAAAAATTTAGAGAAGAGCTAACACCTATCCTGCTCAAACTCTTCCAGAAAATTGCAGAGGAAGGTAAACTTCCAAACTCATTCTATGAGGCCACCATCACCCTAATACCAAAACCTGACAAAGATCCCACAAAAAAAGAAAACTACAGGCCAATATCACTGATGAATATAGATGCAAAAATCCTAAACAAAATTCTAGCAATCAGAATCCAGCAACACATTAAAAAGATCATACACCATGACCAAGTGGGCTTTATCCCAGGGATGCAAGGATTCTTCAATATCCGCAAATCAATCAATGTAATACATCACATTAACAAATTGAAAAACAAAAACCATATGATTATCTCAATAGATGCAGAGAAAGCCTTTGACAAAATTCAACACCCATTTATGATAAAAACTCTCCAGAAAGCAGGAATAGAAGGAACATACCTCAACATAATAAAAGCTATATATGACAAACCCACAGCAAACATTATTCTCAATGGTGAAAAATTGAAAGCATTTCCTCTAAAGTCAGGAACAAGACAAGGGTGCCCACTTTCACCATTACTATTCAACATAGTTTTGGAAGTTTTGGCCACAGCAATCAGAGCAGAAAAAGAAATAAAAGGAATCCAAATTGGAAAAGAAGAAGTAAAACTCTCACTATTTGCAGATGACATGATCCTCTACATAGAAAACCCTAAAGACTCCACCAGAAAATTACTAGAACTAATCAATGATTATAGTAAAGTTGCAGGATATAAAATCAACACACAGAAATCCCTTGCATTCCTATACACTAATAATGAGAAAACAGAAAGAGAAATTAAGGAAACAATTCCATTCACCATTGCAATGAAAAGAATAAAATACTTAGGAATATATCTACCTAAAGAAACTAAAGACCTATATATAGAAAACTATAAAACACTGGTGAAAGAAATCAAAGAGGACACTAATAGATGGAGAAATATACCATGTTCATGGATTGGAAGAATCAATATAGTGAAAATGAGTATACTACCCAAAGCAATTTATAGATTCAATGCAATCCCTATCAAGCTACCAACAGTATTCTTCACAGAGCTAGAACAAATAATTTCACAATTTGTATGGAAATACAAAAAACCTCGAATAGCCAAAGCAATCTTGAGAAAGAAAAATGGAACTGGAGGAATCAACCTACCTGACTTCAGGCTCTACTACAAAGCCACAGTTATCAAGACAGTATGGTACTGGCACAAAGACAGAAATATAGATCAATGGAACAAAATAGAAAGCCCAGAGATAAATCGACGCACATATGGACACCTTATCTTTGACAAAGGAGGCAAGAATATACAATGGATTAAAGACAATCTCTTTAACAAGTGGTGCTGGGAAATCTGGTCAACCACTTGTAAAAGAATGAAACTAGAACACTTTCTAACACCATATACAAAAATAAACTCAAAATGGATTAAAGATCTCAACGTAAGACCAGAAACTATAAAACTCCTAGAGGAGAACATAGGCAAAACACTCTCTGACATACATCACAGCAGGATCCTCTATGACCCACCTCCAAGAATATTGGAAATAAAAGCAAAAATAAACAAATGGGACCTAATTAAACTTAAAAGCTTCTGCACATCAAAGGAAACTATTAGCAAGGTGAAAAGACAGCCTTCAGAATGGGAGAAAATAATAGCAAATGAAGCAACCGACAAACAACTAATCTCAAAAATATACAAGCAACTCCTACAGCTCAACTCCAGAAAAATAAATGACCCAATCAAAAAATGGGCCAAAGATCTAAATAGACATTTCTCCAAAGAAGACATACAGATGGCTAACAAACACATGAAAAGATGCTCAACATCACTCATTATCAGAGAAATGCAAATCAAAACCACTATGAGATACCATTTCACACCAGTCAGAATGGCTGCGATCCAAAAGTCTACAAATAATAAATGCTGGAGAGGGTGTGGAGAAAAGGGAACCCTCTTACACTGTTGGTGGGAATGCAAACTAGTACAGCCACTATGGAGAACAGTGTGGAGATTCCTTAAAAAACTGGAAATAGAACTGCCTTATGATCCAGCAATCCCACTGCTGGGCATACACACTGAGGAAACCAGAAGGGAAAGAGACATGTGTACCCCAATGTTCATCGCAGCACTGTTTATAATAGCCAGGACATGGAAGCAACCTAGATGTCCATCAGCAGATGAATGGACAAGAAAGCTGTGGTACATATACACAATGGAGTATTACTCAGCCATTAAAAAGAATACATTTGTATCAGTTCTAATGAGGTGGATGAAACTGGAGCCTATTATACAGAATGAAGTAAGCCAGAAGGAAAAACACCAATACAGTATACTAACGCATATATATGGAATTTAGAAAGATGGTAACGATAACCCTGTATACGAGACAGCAAAAGAGACACTGATGTATAGAACAGGCTTATGGACTCTGTGGGAGAGGGAGAGGGTGGGAAGATTTGGGAGAATGGCATTGAAACATGTGAAATGTCATGTATGAAACGAGATGCCAGTCCAGGTTCAATGCACGATGCTGGATGCTTGGGGCTCGTGCACTGGGATGACCCAGAGGGATGGTATGGGGAGGGAGGAGGGAGGAGGGTTCAGGATGGGGAACACATGAGAAATAAAGGAATAAAAAATTAAAAAAAAAAAAAAAGTAAAAAGAATTAAGTTATACAAAACATGGAAAATGATGAAATCCCCTAAAAAAATAAATAAATAAATAAAAGATGGTTAAAAAAAAAAAAAAAAAGCAATGTGTGTTGGGGTGACTATAGAGGAACTATATTCTGAATCTTTTGTTGATTTACTCTATGCCCCACCCCCACTTGTGAAAAGTATACAACAGGGCAAATTATACTTCTTCCTCTACAAATGGACCCATTGTTTCCATCTCTCTCTACCCAAATCAGCATGTCCTCTTCACCCCAATAAAGCCCAAACAGAAAAAACAGAACAGGAGCTGCTGCAGGGCCAGTTTCTCCCCAACTCCAGTTTACCTTCACCTTCATCCCCACATCACACGGCAAGTCACCTTACCTTAGTTCCTCCACAAAACCCAGCTTTCCTACCAGGGAGCCCCTAAAACAATCCAAGGGAGATTGACCTGCTGCTAAGCCGATTCCAAAATAAAAACAATATATGAGTATTGAATGTTTGGTAAATGCCATGCACAGTTTTATTGATATACTTTACACATCAGCTCTAAGAAATAGTACCGTCATTATCTCAGTGGAAGTGGAGATAAGTAGCAAGTTAAAGTTCACACTAGTTAACAAAGGAACCAAGATTTGACCTTGAGATATCTAGCTCTGAAGTCTATGTTCCTGACTACTAGAAACTACTACAGCACATCAATATGAACTTGGAATTGCCTCCATAATTTCTTCCCTTTGCTAGACAAGCTAAGTGTGACCTTCTGAGCACTGAATTGTTGTCTTCCTTCTAAATTTTTCCTTTGAAGGGAGAGACACGTGGTTGGCTGGGCTCCCTATCCCTTCCCAGAATGAAGACTGTCAGGAAGGTTCCCATCAAGAACAACTCAGCAAGTACCCATATCCAGCTCCTGGCAGCAGCCTTAATGAGAAAGGGAAGAGTAGTGCTTTTCTTCCCATCAGCTCTCTTGCTAATTCTTTTAATTACAGTAGTCCACATATGAGTTTCAATAAATGTGACGCAAAAGTTACCATAACAAAAATATCCCCCAATACACCATTTGCTTATAAAATGTTTCCACATACGATTGGCATCTATCTCTTCAATGTCAATTCTAAACTGAAGCCTAGCAAAAGATGAAAAGTTTCATAAAGTCAGTAAAAACAATGTAAGAGAAATGCTTACATGATTCAAAGGCACTACCTTTTGATGATCTGACACAGATAGATAAATTTTTAACATGAAAAATAAAAATTTGACCAAAATAATAAATACCTCAAACTGAAAGATTTCTCATAGAAGGTTAAGAACAGTCCTTAGGTATTTTTGCAAAAATAAGCAAACAAAACCCCAACACTTGACTTTATTCTATTTGTTCTTGTAATTGGCTCATGGTTAAATTATTGTCTACATTTCATCAACTATAGACTAGGACAAATAATTTTCAGAGTTCTATCTTCTTTATGCTACAGTTTCAAATTTTCTTTTTCACTATTTACAATTAAATTTTAGTTCCTACTTTACCTCCTGTACTAATTTATGTAGACATCTTTCTTTCTCTAATATACTTTATGACTTCTTTATGGATGGAGGAGCCTGGTGGGCTGCAGTCCATGGGGTCACAAAGAGTCGAACACGACTGAGCAACTTCACTTTCACTTTTCACTTTCATGCATTGGAGAAGGCAATGGCGGCCCACTCCAGTGTTCTTGCCTGGAGCATCCCAGGGATGGTGGAGCCTGGTGGGCTGACGTCTATGGGGTAGCACAGAGTAGGACACAACTGAAGTGTCTTAGCAGCAGCAGCATACACAGTAGCAGTGAAATAAATACTTGTTAAGTTGAATTAATGAATCAATTAAGTTGAAAATCAATAGAAGACATATCACACCTTAACAAGGCTTTAATATCTATTACCTAAGCTATCAGTTACCATATTGACAGATAATTATTTGAATTACAGATAGAAAATAACCCCCCAAAAATAGGTGTCTGCAAAAATGGGGTCTGGAACCAGCAAGAGGTAAAGGAGCCAGTGGGAGATGGAATAAAGCCAAAGAAATGCCCTTCACTTCAGCTATTTTTGAAGATGCACGCCACAACCCTGGTGGCCCAATGGTTAGGACTCCGTGCTTCCACTGCAGGGGCATAGGATCAATCCCTGGTCAGGGAACTAGGATCCCACAAGCCGTGTGTGTGCTTAGTTGCTTAGTCGTGTCCAACTGTTTGCGACCCCATGGACTATAGTTTACCAGGCTCCCCTGCCATGGGAATTCTGGCTCAGCCAAAAAAAAGAAAAGACCATTCTCCTGTCAAAGCCTGTCAAGATTGTTCCAGCTCCTCCCACGTTAGCATCGTACAGAGATCCCTGGCACTTTTGATAGGAAAACTCTAGTTATTCTTGTAGTCCATAGTTCTGAGGACTGCACTCACAGGGTGCCAAACACCATGCTAAGTGCTACCCATTCTACTTCCAAAATATGCATGCTTTCTATTTTCCCTCTCAACCTCTGGATTAACCTGTTGTGGGGAGGAAGGATATATTTTTTAAAAAGAAAAACAACAACAAAAAAAAAACCCATCACTTGATTTTACTGTTTGTTCTGAGAATGAACTCATATTTTTTTTTTCATGTTTCAGTTTTTATTTTTTTTCCAACTACAATTTTATTTTATTTTTAAACTTTACAAAATTATATTAGTTTTGCCAAATATCAAAATGAATCCACCACAGGTATACATGTGTTCCCCATCCTGAACCCTCCTCCCTCCTCCCTCCCCATACCATCCCTCTGGGTCTTCCCAGTGCACTAGCCCCAAGCATCCAGTATCGTGCATTGAACCTGGACTGGCAACTCGTTTGAACTCATAATTAAATGATAGAGAGAATCCCTTAAAGACTAATAATACAGTATAAAGACTCTGACTTTATACTTAAACTTTTAAGTCCCAAACGACTAAGTTAACTTTAACTGGCTACTTCAAATTTCCAGTCATTGCACAAATATATTCTCAGGCATAGTTGAAGGCAGGCTCAAAAGAAAGTTTAATTCACTTACAAAATAAATGTTTAACATATACATCACTTTCCTATTGCTGCTGTAACAAATCCCCACAAATCTAATGGCTAAATCAATGCAAATTTATTATCTCACAGTTTTAGAGGTTCAGAAGTCCAAAATGAATCTCACTAGGCTAAAACCGAGGTGTCTGTGAGGCTATGTTCCTCCTGGAGGTTCCAGGGGATAATCCATTTCCTATCTTTTTGTAGCTTCCAGAAACTGCCCACATTCCTCGGCTTATGACCACATTCCAACTTCAAAGTCAGCAAGGGTCAATCAAGTCTTTCTCACATTGCATCACACTGACTCTTCTGCCTCCCTCCTCCATGGCCATGGCCATGGCCCAGCGTACTGTCCTGGGGGGAACCACCTCCAGGACCCAGTGGGAAACCCCCTGAGTGATTACATGAGGCTCACCCAGATAATCCAGGAAAATGCCCATATCTTAAAGTCCACTGATTATGAACCTTAATTCCTTTGGCAACCTTAATCCCTCCATGTAACATAACATATTCACATGTTCTAAGGATCTAGTACATAGACAGTTGGAGGATCATTATCCAGCCTACCACAATCTATCCTGTAAATGGACAACCTGTCCATCCCTAATGAAACCACATTTACTCTATCCCCAAAGCCCCAAAAGACTCAATCAAGCCTTTAGAATATCAACTCTAAGTTTAAAATCTGGTCTAAATTTTACCAATTTGAAAGCTCCAAATCTCACCATCTAAATCAGGTAAAAATTGAGGCTTTGGATATTATCCATCCTCAGACACAATTCCTATCATCTGTGAAATTCAAGAAACAAGTTATCTCCTCCCAAAATCAATGGTGAGATAGACATGGGATAACAGTTATTGACATTCCCATTCAAAAAGGGAGAAAATGCAAGTTAAAAAATTTAGACACCCAACCCGTGCAATTTTGAAATCCAGCCAAGTAAACTGCATCTGGTTTCAAGGTCCGAGAATAAACCTCTGGGCTGTAAGTTTTGCCTTTGGGGTCTCAGTTCTGCCCATGAAAGGTAGCACATGTTTACAGCTGAACAGTTTAATCAGTATCTTAGTTGTAGAATTTAGGGGGTCCAACAACCTTCTGTCATTAAATCCTCTCACTTCCCCGTTCAGGCCAGAAGTGTTATTGCTGGTATGATCTTCTTAAGAACCTTGTGCATTTCCCATATATGTCATTGAGATTTATTCCAACAGACAAGAGGTTCCTGCCCAAATACCTCTTGGATAGATTTATCTCTATTACGGGCTTCCACTGAGATATGTGAGGGAATTCATGTCACATGTTCAATTTCTTTAAAGAGCCCTCTTTGGAACTGAATACTTTGGCTTTACTTCTGAGGCACTACCAAGATGTTTTTAGGTCACACTACCAGCTTTCTTTCCAAAAAAAAGGCTTTCCTACCAGCAAATCTCCTAATTTCAGCATATTTTGCAATCTGGATAGGCTAAGAATTTCTCAAATGTAAAGTTCTTTTTGCTTAACAATTCTTCCCTCAATCTATCTTTCTCCTTTCACATTTTACTATAAGCAGTAAGAGAAAGCCAGGCTGCACCTCTGCATATATATTATCTCAGCTAAATATCTAAATTCATGTTTACAAGTTTGACTTTCCACATAACGGCAGGGCAGAATTCAGCTCAGTTTCCTCCCACTATCTAACAAGGATATCCTTTCCACTAGTCTCCAGTAACATGTTCCTGATTTCTGAGCCCTCACTAGCATTGCCTTTATTGCCCATCTCTCTACAAATAGTCTGTTCATGACAGTTCAGGTATTCTCTGAGATGATTTGGGTTTTCTCTACCATGTCCTTCCATCTTTTTCTAAGTCCTCACTAGTAGAACAGCCAACATCCCTATTTATACTAACAGTCTATTCAAAGGAATCTAGCCTTTTTTTCCTATCATGCTTCTCAAAATTCTTCCAGCGTGTGCCTACTGCACAATTTCAAAGCTATTTCCATGGTTTTACTTCTTATAGCATCTCCCACTTCCATTTATCAAAACCTGTATTAGTTTCCTATTGCTGCTGTAGCAAATCACCACAAACTTAGTGGCTTAAATCAACATCAATTCATTATCTCACATTTCTGGAGTAGTACAAATGGAATCTTACTGGACTAACATCAAGGTGTCAGCTGTGCTGTATTCCTTCTGGACACACTGAATGAAAATCTGTTTTCTTACATTTTCCAAATTCTGGAGACTGCCCACATTCCTTTGCTCGTGGCCCATTTTTATCTTCAAAGCCAGCAATGTCCAGGTCTAGTCATTCTTTGCCTCATTCTGACACTGGCTATTCTAGCTTCTGCTTTCACATTTAAAGGACCTTTGTGATTGCACAAGGCCTACCTAGATCATCCAAGAAAACTTCCTTATCTTAAGGGCAGCTGGTTTGCAACCTTAATTCCCCCTTGACAAGTAACACAACATATAATTGGGTTCCTAGGATATGAACATCTCTGAGGGACTATTATTAACCCTGCCACAATATGTATTGCATAATGATAAACTTTCAATTCTCTTGTATAAATATGATATACCGTGTAACCCGATCCATGCTATCTTCATTTGCTTCATTTCATATCACAATGCTTAGGTTTCCACCACTCTGGGTTTCTTCCATTTTCTCAAATACACTATGCTCATTCAAGGAAAAGATCTTTGCTCATGCTATTTCCTTTGCCCGTGTTAGTCTTTCTGAATCCCCACAGCTCCTCTTCCCCAGACTACTCTTAGGTATCCTTTGGCTATCAGCTTAAGCAATTCTTCTTCAAAGAGCTTCCCTGATCCTACAACTCCCTAAACAAGATGTAGATTCTCTTACATCCTTAGTTTTTCTTCATATCATTTATCTTAATAGTGATTAAATTATTATCTGAGTAATTGTTTGTTTAATGACTACTTTGAAGGCATCATGAAAGTTCTAACTTCATTTGTTATATGCCTAATACCTAGCAGAACAGTAATTGCACAAAAAATTCTTCATAACAACATTAATTTTATAATTGAGGGTACTGAAGCTTATAGAAATTAACTTTATGACAGAAACACAAATAATGAAATTCCACTTGTTCCATCTGGTTTCTAAGCCCAGTCACTTAGCCCTTAGTCACATGTGACTGGTCCCTCAGTCACTGTGCTATTCTATTCTAATGGGGCACCAATGATCACTGTTTCTAAGTCCACAGATACTCTCTGACCTTTGCTGAAGGTCAAATATTCACTGAAGACAAATATTCACTGCCACTCATATTCCTTATGCAGTTGCTACCACCTCATCAAGCCAATGACCCACCACCAGATGTCCAATTTCATTCTTATTTTCAAATACTGTCATCAGGATACACTTGGGAATACTTTTTCCCTTTAAAATATTAAAGTTCTTTAAAAATAATTACTAAAAAATGTATTTCCAAATTACCAAATCAGGGAGGAAATATGCTTTTATTTTATCTACTTCTTTTGTGGAGACTAATGGTATTATAAAAATCTGTGGACACCCCAGAAGAAATTTTATTAAACCAAAGAGGAAATGATCTAGTTTGGGAACACAGCCAGGGCAAATGTTAAAACCAAAGATCTAAAATCATATGCCCTCGACCGTAAACAAGGTTGGTAGAATTTTATTTATCATTGTACTAGCCCTCAACATTTCAGAATTCTTCAGCATCCAGTCCTCCATTTGTTAAAAACATAAGTATATTTTGGTGGTTTAGTCAGATTACAGCTAGAAATACATGGAAGATCTTGATACAGATTCCAAATTGTTGCCTGTTCACCTGTTTCTTTTGAAAATTATTATCACTGGCACAGATCAAAAGCCACATGTATCAATGGATGATATAATTTAGTATCTTATTACTTCAATTTCCAAAACAATTTTAAACCAAATTTCAACAACAAAACAACTTTTGTATAAAGATCAGATATAACTTTGAAACACATTTCTCTTTGTTTTGTTATATATATAATAAGTATGATTATTAAATAATAGTAGATTCATATTGCATGACAATTTACAAAGAAGTATTTAAATTTGAAAAGTACCAAATTACAAGCATCCTAAAAACCAATAAAGCGAAGAATGAAGTAACCAAAATATTAAATGAGTAAAAGTCATTGGGAAATTATATGCTGAGATTTCTTCAAAGATAAGAGACAAAAGACAATATGACTGCAGAAGAAAATTGATGGTTCGAAAATCTCTCCCACCTGTTTAGAACATATCTGACAGCACAAACTAACTTATCTGCTAGGTTTACGTGAAATCTGAGAGCATCTCACAGGTTTTGTAATGTGTTACTATTCCTGCTATGACATTTTACAAACTATACAAAAATATCTGCAGCACCCTCAATTCACTATAAAACAAATCCATAAAGTCTTTAGAGGTTAAAAGTTTTTGTCTTTCTAAAACTCATGAAATCCCAGTGAAGCAACAGGAGTCAGAACTGACTTCTTAACAAGTTTCCACATTCTAATTGCAGAGAACAGAACTTTCCAAGGTAATACAGAACTATCAAGCAGGCTCAAACACCCACCTGCTGTCAATTTTAAATTCTCAATCTGAGAATAAGAGAAATCATTACAGCATAATAAACACATTAGTAACATAAGCCTACTGAGAACACGGGCATGTGTGCAAGCTCACTCACTCAGTCCTGTCAGACTCTTTGCAACCTCATGGCCTGTAGTCCGCCAGACTCCTCTGTCTGTGGAATTTTCCAGGCAAATATACTGGAATGGGTTGCCATTTCCCACTCCAGGAGATCTTCCTGACCCAGGGATCAAACCAGTAGCAGGCAGATCCTTTACCACTGTGCCACCTGGGAAGTCCCCACCCAGTAGCAAAAACTTGCTAATTGATTGGCTATATGAAATAAGGTTGACAGTTAGACAAGAAATAAAACTTCACATCTCCAAATCTCTTAAAACCTTGCTTCTTGGGCATTTAATCTTTCTAAATATTGGTCTTGGTACCAACACAGAAACAAAAGCAGTTCATCAGTGTGCGCCGATACATAGTAACTATGGACAACTCATTTGCAACACAATGCGGATCTTGAACAACTGACAATTTAAATAAAAATGAATACTAAACATTTCTTTTTAAAATTAACCAGAAAAGATATTGGTGCCTTCTGACTATTTCCGAGAAATTGTCTAGCATTAGAACATAAAATGCACAGTCCTGAAGGTTTCTATTTGTGACAGCTCAGACACTCTTCAGAGAAAGCCAAGAAGAACACCAATATAATTTAAAGGACCTTTCAAAATTTTAAGGACACTTCAATGCCATTTATTTATCAGGAGCTTTGGCTTCCATAAAGCTTTCCAGTTACTCAATCTGGCAGTCCTGAAATAATTTTGTTTACAGTTCACAGGGATTGAAAAATCAGAGACTGAAAAAAAAAGGAGAAGAAAAAGAAAAAACAGGAGTTTAACCCTAATAAGACCTTTATTCCACTCTGTGAATTTTGCTGACAGTCTAATCTTATTTCCTTTATTAGATTTGGTCATTGTTTTTAAAGGATTCAATATCAAAGTCATACACACTCCCCACCAAAAAAAAAAAAAAAGACTTAAGTAAATAAAATATTATCACAAATATCTGTCATAATAAAAACATTTAGTGGGTGCATCATAATTAAAAGAGAAAATTACATTTAACATATTGTAAGAGTAAACTTGTTTAAAATAAATGCAACACAGGTCAGTTTCCTCCTTTTCCAACTGTAAGCTTTGGTATTACTGTCCATGGTGACACATACTGGCTATATTGAGCAACAACACCTCTACAGCAACACTCAAGTTTTATTTTATGCCTATTTCTTGGTGGTAATTTTGCTGAAGAAGTTTTATTTTGCATATCCAACTCTTCATTAATTATGAGTTGCCGTGTTTCTGAAAGCACAGCACCAAAATCACAAAAGAAAAATCTGGGTGGGGTGGGGAAAAGATGCTTTAGTCAGTCCACCAAATATGTTAAACCAAATTCCATTTCTCTTATGCCTTTATCTGTACTTCACCATATGGGAAACTACTCTTCCTGTATGTGTTTAGCTACCTTTTAGAATATTCATGTTACAGCATCTCCCCACAAACCAAGAAACCTTCAAAAGTGTTGGTGAATCAACGCTGAAGGTTTGATTCATTGGAGTTTGCTTCTGACTACCTAAAACAGGTAAATTTAAATGCAGACACGTGTATAGCCAGTCCATTGACTTCAACAAAAACGTTTTAAATTCCTAAGTACACAATTAATGGTGAGACAAAGAATACTTTAAGAGAATATTATTTCTTTTCTCTTGTTATCGATGGAGAAGAATCATTATCTTTCAATGAGGAATCTTAAATATATTGTTTGTGACATACAGTGCTTACAACTATTGAAAGATTTAATTTTCCCACAAAGCTACCCACATAAAGAAATTCGTCCACAACTGAGCACCATTGTACCTGAAACTTTCAGAGAGCAATGTCTTAACTAAGATTAAGCTACCCTATTTCCTACCTAAATCAATTTCACCCAGATGTGGTGTTTGCTATAATTCATTGTTCCCCAGACTCCAGAATCAACCATCTGCCATCGGAGTTTCTGCACAGTAATTAAGGAACTATCTATTAGACTGGCAAGAGTACAAAGTAAGGAAGAGGAGGGGGCGGGAGAAGAAAGAAACAAGCCACTTAAAAAGAGGTGGAAGATGTGTGTATTTCACACTGACCCCTCCACGTCTCAGCTCAGATACTGTCATCCATGAGGCAGAACAGAAGTTAGGAGGAGCGGCCAGGCCAGCTCCTCCCGGGGTTATCCGAACTGAAACAGCGCTGGGGACTGAGCACGCTCCTCATACCTTGAAAGAGAAAGGCTTTCGTCCCATTGTGCAGCCCGGGGACCTGGCGCACTCCGGTCGTGGACTCCCCAAGTTCTAACTCCGTTAAGACGTCAATCTGCAGGGAGGGGTCCACACCAAGACCCCAAACTGGTGGGAGTGGGGAAGGGAGGAGAAAAGAAAGAAAAAGCTCCATCAGAATACAAGCCTCTTCTTTCAGGGCAGCAAAGAACCGCGTCTTCGAGACAATATTGGAAACTGAAGACGAGAGGCGACTGCCTCCGCGGCCGCTGAGAGCCTTACCAGAGATCAGCAGCCCAGCTTTAAATAGCGGAGCACCCAGTCCCATTTCCGTGACCTACTTTAAACCCTGCTCGGTGCAAAGTTCCCCTCGGCCCTCAGACCCTAGACTTGGGGTGTGACCCGCCCTGCGGTCTCCAAGATAAGCACAGGGATTTAAAAAAAAAAAAAAAAAATCCAAATCCAAACCCACCCCCGACTCCAAGCTTCCCACTCCAGACCTACTTCAGGTGGAGGGAAAGCGAGGTGTCCCCAGGCAACTGGGGCTGCCCCGAGGTGGGAGCCAACCCTTCTCCCGCCCCAGCTCTGCGGCCACTCACCTGCTCCGAGACCGAAGAGCAAACAGAAGGTTCTCAGTAAGACCCGAGACTCCATGGTGCCGATCTGCTCAGTCCATCGTCTCCCTCTTTAAAAATAAAAATCGAAGAGGTTCTTGGAATCAAGCGGGAAAAAAATATCGCTTGTCTTTCCTGCCGCTGACTTGGATTTACTGATTAGTAAGATTAGTACGATTTGGTTGCTAAGAAAAAAAAGGGAGGACCCCCCAAGCACGTGAAGAACTTAGACCCTCCAATGCGCACATCATTCCCACACGCAGAGCCCAGGCGGCGGGCGCGGGTTGGGACGGGGCCCGGAGGGAGGGGTCGGCCTCGCCGGGGGCTGCTCCGCCGGGAAATTAGCTCTTGAGCCCAATCAGAGCAGCGGAAGGAGCACACTCCGGGAGGAAAGGAGGCAGCCCCAAGAAAGCCCAGACTGGGGCGGCCCCGCACCCGCCCGTCTTCCCCGCCGCCCGAACCTGTTGTAAAGGCAGAGACAATGGAGAGAGCGCCGGGAGACGCGCTGAGAGACTGCTCCTCGGCGAGGGAGGGGCGTGTCGGGGAGGCGGGGAGAGGAGGAGAAGGGAGGCAGTCCGAGGGCGAGGCCCAGCGCCCCGCGTCCCTCTCCTACGCGGGCTTTTCGGTCCCCAAGCCCCGTCTAGCGGACCCCGGAGCGGCGACAACCTCCGCCGCGTCCTCCCTCTCTCGCCGATCCCGGCTACGCTAAGCTCCTTCGGGATCGAAAGATCTTATTTCAAGGTGCTAAGTTGATGGGCGGTCGTTGCTCTCACCCCTCAATTTTGGGCGCGTGTCTAGAAAGACAGACGGAGAAAGAGAAAGGACCACCCAACAGCAGAAGGCGAGGCTAGATGGAGACGCGCTCGCCCGCCCTTTAGGCAAAGGAGGGAAGCGCAGCCCCGCGGACTAGAGAGGGGAATCCCTCTCGGAGGCTTGCGGAGGAAGATACTAAAGCAGCTAGACTCCCGCGGTGGGGCTAGAAGTAGGGAGAAACGGGCGGAGACTGATGGCGAGCCTGGGAAGCCCTGGGAGCTCCGGGGAGAGATTCCCTGCCCGGGGCGGGGCGCTGGAGAGCTTCCCCCGCGCGGAGAGAGCAGGGGAGAACTTAGCCGGGAACTGCTGGACAGCTCCGGGACCTCGCGCGCCCCCTGCCAAACACAGCGCCCAGGTCCGGGCTCCGGTTCTCCAGGACAAGAACACAGCATGAGGCAAGGGCAGCAGTCAGGGTGCCTGCCTATGCCAAAAAAAAGACAAAAATGGTAGATCGATAGATAGAGGTTCCTTTAAATTTTGAGGTAAATTTTGAATAATGACACTTAAGTCCCATATTGAGGAAGTTTGAAAAGCGATTAAAATGTTAATCTATACAAAGGACACGACTGAGCGACTTGACTTTCACTTTTCACTTTCAGGCATTGGAGAAGGAAATGGCAACCCACTCCAGTGTTCTTGCCTGGAGAATCCCTGAGACAGAGGAGCCTGGTAGGAGGCTGTCTATGGGGTCGCACAGAGTCGGACACGACTGAAGCGACTTAGCAGCAGCAGCAGCAGCATACAAACAAAGGTCAATTGAGTTTCTTAATTTTCCATCCAAACAAGTACATTCTGAATTCTCGAAAGGAGCCTACACAGTTACCAAAATACCTACTGGGTAGAGTCTGAGGTTCCAGCAGGGCAATATATACTCAATTATACTATAATAGGAGGAGGGCACAGCAACCCACTGCAGTATTCTTGTCTGGAGAATTCTATGGACAGAAGAGCCTAGCGGGCTATAGTCTGTGGGGTCACACAGAGTTGGACATGACTGAAGCAACTTAGTAGCATACTATAAAAGGATGAGTGGAACATATTTAGCTCTGTCCTTGGAATTTTTAAAGGAAAAATATCAGAATCTGGAAGTTTTTCCAAATTAAATTTATTTATTTATTTTTTTTTTTTTGAAATGACAAGTTATTTAATTAGGTTCTTTGCAAGAAGTTCAGAACACTACTTTGTGAGGATAAATTCCATTTGTGAGAGCAAACACGGAGCGGAGGTAGCCCTGGAGCTGAGGGACAGCTTTGATTCTTCGCAGAATTTGTGAGTCCACAGCTTTCTGATCGACCTTGCGCTGCTCTGTGATCTCGTATTTCTCTCTCTCTGTGTCGAAGATCTCGCCCTCCTGGTGTCTGGGTTTACGCAGCTTCTTCTTCTTGAAGTAAGTGTCAGTGAGATGTTCTGGGATTTTCACACCACTGATATCGATTTTGGTGGAGGTGGCAATGACAAATTTCTGGTGTGTTCTACGCAGAGGAACTCGATTGAGGGATAGAGGCCCAGTCACAAGTAGCAAGCCACTGCCCAGCTGCTTCAGGAAAACGACCCTCTTGCCTCTGTGGCGCCCAGTGAGGATGATCAGGATGGTCCCAGGAGTGATGCTGGCACGCAGCTTCCTCACATGCTTACTGAAGGGTTTTTTGCCATGACTCAACAGTTTTCGAGGCACATCTTCAGTAGGGTAATACCTAGGCATTTTGCGAAGTTTGACCACTCGGGTACCACCATTCTTGTCTCCACCAACTGGTTTTGTGACAGTAGCAAGAACACGAACCTTCTTTTTCTTTTCGACCTTGGATTTAGCTGCTGAATACTTTCTCTTGTACAAGGCCTTTCTGGAGTACATGGCTGATCGGGAATATCTGCCAATTCCTCTGACCAGGACAGGATTTCGGCTGCAGTGGGGCTTCCCCTTCTTAACTTTCTTCACCTTTTCCACCTTTTTAGCCTTCTTGCCAGCATCAGCCTTCTTGGCTTCAGGTTTTTTCTCCTTAGTATCTGGCTTCTCAGCCTTTTCACCCGCCATCTTGCAAGATGGGAAAGAGGCCAAATTAAATTTAAATGATCTTTCCTTATCAGTTTTTCTATATGATTCTATTTCTAATTTTGTAAACTTTTGAGAAGTAGATCCGTACTTAAATGTGATGAAGTATTGTTTTATGTAACTTCACAAACTTTCAAAACTACACAAATGAAATTAATGTAATTGAATTGAATTAATTCAAAGGAAATTATTCATCAGGAAATTAAAGATCTTTCTATAGCAGTACAACCAAAGTAATGAATTGTAACACTATTTACAAAGTGACATTGAAAACTGAAAGATAAAATCAGAGGAAAAAATAAATATACATATACACACATATTTAGAGGAATCAGAGATCAAATTGCCAATATCCGCTGGGTCATCAAAAAAGCAAGAGAGTTCCATAAAAATATCTATTACTGCTTTATGACTATGCAAAAGCCTTTGACTGTGTGGATCACAATAAACTGTGAAAAATTCTGAAGGAGATGGGAATACCAGACCACCTGACCTGCCTCTTGAGAAACCTGTATGCAGCTCAGGAAGCAACAGTTAGAACTGGACATGGAACAACAGACTGGTTCCAAATAGGAAAAGAGGTATGTCAAGGCTATATATTGTCACCCTGCTTATTTAACTTATATGCAGAGTACCTCATGAGAAATGCTAGGCTGGAAGAAGCACAAGCTGGAATCAAGATTGTCGGGAAAAAAATCAATAACCTCAAATATGAAGATGATACCACTGTTATGGCAGAAAATGAAGAAGAACTAAAGAGTCTCTTGATGAAAGTGAAAGAAGAGAGTGAAAATTTTGGCTTAAAGCTCAACATTCAGAAAACTAAGATCATGGCATCTGGTCCCATCACTTCATGGGAAATAGATGGGAAAACAGTTGCTGACTTTATTTTTCTGGGCTCCAAAATCACTGCAGATGGTGATTGCAGCCATGAAATTAAAAGACGCTTACTCCTTGGAAGGAAAGTTATGACCAACCTAGACAGCATATTAAAAAGCAGAGACATTACTTTGTCCACAAAAGTCCGTCTAGTCAAGGCTATGGTTTTTCCAGTGGTCATGTATGGATGTGAGAGTTGGACTATAAAGAAAGCTGAGTGCAGAAGAACTGATGCTTTTGAACTGTGGTGTTGGAGAAGACTCTTGGGAGTCCCTTGGACTGCAAGGAGATCCAACCAGTCCATCCTAAAGCAGATCAGTCCTGGGTGTTCATTGGAAGGACTGATGTTGAAGCTGAAACTCCAATACTTTGGCCACCTGATGTGAAGAGCTGACTCATTGGAAAAGGCCCTGATGCTGGGAAAGATTGAGGGCAGGAGGAGAAGAAGACGACAGAGGATGAGATGGTTGGATGGCATCACTGAATCAATGGATATGGGTTTGGGTAGACTTCACCAGTTGGTGATGGACAGGGAGGCCCGGTGTGCTGCAGTTTATGGGGTTGCAAAGAGTTGGACATGACTGAGTGACTGAACTGAACTGAACACACATACAAAGAAACACAATATTGCCAATATCTTGATGTAGCCCAGTGAAATCTATTTTAGACTTCTAAACTACAGAAATGTAAGATAATAAATTTCTGTTGCTTTAATCACTAAATTTGTGGTGATTTGTTTCAGTATTCAGAGAAAACTAATATAAATACTAACCACATAAAGTTCAGTCAAAATGGTAGCTTCTACAAACCCTGTATTCATAAATACATCTCAAAGCTAAATAAAATTTCTAAGAATATTTTATTCACAGATGAACTTTAAATTAAAAAAGAAAGAAAAAATTCCCAGATGCCAGGGAAAAATAAAGATAACTGAAAATTGGCAGAAAAAAAAACTGATTCAGGTGATGATTATCAGAGGGTAGGACACAGAGGTTTCAGATGCAGTACGTACCTCAAGACAATGGAGTAGAACTTTATCATCCACACGAGAACTAGAAACAATGAATTATGGCCAAAGCCATAAGGATGTTACTGAGCCTTTCAATAAGAATATGGAGATTTGAAGTATTATATTGTATATATATATATACACACATATTTTACATGTTGACCCAAGAACAAGAATGTTTGCCAGCTGCATATGACTGTAGGTGGAAAACAAAGTCATCTATCAGTTCAGTTCAGTCGCTCAGTTATGTCCGACTCTTTGTGACCACATGGTCTGCAGGATGCCAGACTTCCTGTCCATCACCAACTCCCAGAGCTTACTCAAACTCATGTCCATTGAGTCAGTGGTACTATCCACCCGTCTCATCCTCTGTCATCCCCTTCTCCTCCCACCTTCAATCTCTCCCAATATCAGGGACTTTTCCAGTGAGTCAGTTCTTCATATCAGGTGGCCAAAGTATTGGAGTTTCAGCTTCAGCATCAGTCCTTCCAATGAATATTCAGGACTGATTTCCTTTAGGATGGACTGGTTGGAGCTCCTTGCAGTTCATGGAACTCTCAAGAGTTTTCTTCGACACCACAATTCAAAAGCATCAATTCTTTGGCGCTCAGCTTTCTTTATAGTCCAACTCTCACATCCATACATGACTATGAGAAAAACCATAGTTTTGACTAGACGAACCTTTGTCAATAATGTCTCTGCTTTTTAATATGCTGTCTAGGTTTGTCATAGCTTTTCTTCCAAGGAGTAAGCGTCTTTTAATTTCACGGCTGCAGTCTACAGGCAGTGATTTTGGAGCCCAAGAAAATAAAGTCTGTCACTGTTTCTCTTGTTTCCCCATCTATTTGCCATTAAGTGATAAGACTGGATGCCATGATCTTCATTTTTTGAACGTTGAGTTTTAAGCCAGCTTTCTCACTCTCCTCTTTCACATTCATCAAGAGGCATTTTAGTTCCTTTTGCTTTCTGCCATAAGGGTGGTGTCATCTGCATATCTGAGGTTATGGATATTTTTCCCAGCAATCTTGATTCCAGCTTGTGCTTCATCCAGTCCAGCATTTCACATAATGTACTCTCCATATAAGTTAAACAAGCATGATGACAATATACTTGTATATTGACATAAGCCTTGACATATTCCTTTCCCAATTTAGAACCAGTCCATTGTTCCATGTCTGGTTCTAACTATAAAAAATGTCAAATCTCAAGCCTTGACATGAGCACATGATCTAAAATTACATCTTCACTGGTATAAGAAATTCTAAAATCAAAAATTAGAATAAAACCCCCAGCATGTCCTGAAGAAGCAAATGTAAGAATTCTACTAGGGGAGCTTCCACAACTTCTGGCATATAAAAGAAAAAATTCTGATGAAAATATAAGCACAAAATAATAACAATAATAAATTGCATTGAAGTAAAATACCATGAAAATCATTCAGGAGGCAAACACATGTAAAAAAAAGAGAATTAGTATCTCATGAACTCAGTATATCTGAAAAGCATAATCAAAAAATACTAAAAAATATATTTTAAATCATTAGAGTTTTTAAGGCATAGAAAAAATAATGAAGGTGCAGAACTATGTGAGTAATTATTAGGCAGATTTCAAAGGAAACCAAATAGAACTTCTAGAAATAAAGTGAAAGTGTTAATTGTTCAATCGTGTCCAACTCTTTGTGACCTCATGGACTGTAATCCCCCAAGCTCCTCTGTCCATGAAATTCTCTAGGCAAGAATACTAGAGTGGGTAGCTGTTCCCTTCTCCAAGGGATCTTCCCGACCAAGGGATTAAACTCAGGTCTCCAGCATTACAGGGAACTCTTTACCATCTGAGCCACCAGGGGAGCCCTCTAGAAATAAACATATATCTTAAAAATTACATTTTTAAAAGCATTGGCTATAAAAAGCAGCAGATAAAGATGGAAATTAGGGGGGAAATGTAGGAATAAAAAATGAGATCTCAAGATATTGTTGAAAATCAGGCAAGAATGATAAGGAGATGGAAAACATGAAGAATGTTACAATTAGAAGAGCCAACACACAATTATTCAGAGACGTAAAATAAGAGACTATAGAAAATGGAAGGAGATGGTGTCACTGGAAATGTTTAAACAAATAAGAGTGAAAAGCTTTGAAGAATTAAAGTATGCATGAGAATCTAATCCTGGGTGAGACGGGAAAAGCAGACCTCACCCTTTCTCTCCCACTTAATGATTCCAAACCTGGTATGGTTGGAGTATTTGAATGCATAACGTATATGAGGACTCTGAAAATTAGGCAGTAGCAGGAAAACTGAGAAAGAAGACCAGAGTTTGGAGTACCACCACAGTGGCAGTGACTACTTCTAAGAAATATACCATCACTCAAGTCATAGACTGCCTCTGGGTGATACACACATGAGATAAAACTGAATATACTATAATGTCTTTTAAATCTCTCCAAGAAGGCTAGTCAAAACTCACAGTCTAAATCTGACAAGGCCAACTGCCTGCTCTAAAAAAAAAAAAAAAATGACGTGCTCTATAGTACTTAAAATTCAAAGCACTTAACAATATTCAAATGTTCAAGATATAATCTGAAATTATTTGGCATATGAAAAATGAAGGAAACTTCAACTTACATGAGAAAAATAAAATCAACATTTACCAATGCCAAGATAACATAGATGTTGGAATTATCTGAAAAAGACACTTAAAAAGCTATTTTAAAATACTCCATAAAATAAAGGCAAACAAATGAAAAGATAGAAAGTGGCAGCAAATAAATAGAAGAGATTAAAAAAGAACAAAGTGGAAATTTTAGAAATGGAAAGCATAATAACCAAAATTTAAGAACTCATTAGAATGGGCTCAGTAACAGAATGAAGATGACAGAGGAAAGAGTTAGTGAGCTTAAATATAGATCAGATGAAATGATCCAATCAGAATAACAGAAATAAGTTTTTTTGTTTGGTTGATTTTTGGTTTTGCTTTTGTTTTGTTTGTTTGTACTTATGTGAATATAGAATATAGAAAAAGGAACCTGAGACAAAATAACCTTAATATAATCAGGGTCCCAGGAGAAGGGAAAGAGTTCAATAGCAAAAAAAAAAAAAAAAAAGGAATATTTCAAGAAATAATGGCCTAACCGTTCTCAAATTTGCAAAAAGACATAAACAAGAGATTCAAGGAGCAGGGTGAATTCCAAATGGGATAAATGCAAAGGAATCCATGGCTAATCATATCATAATCAAACTGCTGAAAACAATAGAAATACAAAACTATCACAAATAAAAAATTTTGAAAGCAAACAGAGAAAAATGACATATTACTTACAAGGACGCGACAATTTGGATGAATGCAGGCTTCTCATCAGAAACCATGAAGGCCAGAAAGAAGGGAATAACATATTTTAAATTGTGCAAAGAATTCTATAACTGGTGAAAATATTCTTCAGGAATAAAAATGAAGGGAAAGCATTCTCAGCCTAAGAAAATCTATAAGAACCAATTGCCAACAAACCTCTTCTAAGACACTGCTAAAGGAAGTCCTTCAGACAGAAAGAAATGATAATAGAAAGACAATCAGCATATCAGGAAAGAAGAAATAGAGATAGCAGTGGTAAATATCTGGATAAATATAACAGATTATTCTTCTCTTGAGTCTTATAAAATATATTTGATAGTGTTATTAGTTTTCTATTGCTGGTATAGCAAATTACCACAAACTAGTGCCTTGAAATAATACAATGATGATCTTATAGTACAGTAGATAAATCTAACACTAGTCACCAGGCTAAGTTCAAAGAATTGACAAAGCTGTATCCCTTTCTACAAGAGAATCCATTTCTACATCTTTCAACTTTTAGAGAGTCTCTGCATTCCTTGGCTCATTGCTCTCTTCTCCTAATCCTCAAAGCCAGAAACAGTGGGCTAAGTCCTTCACACAGTACATTCTCTCTGATTCTCTGACTACAATTCAGAAAGGTCCTTAATTTCTAAGGATTTAATATGATGACCCTGGGGCTATTGCATAATCTAAGATAAGTTTTCACATGAAGGCTCTTTATCACATGCACAAAGTTCCCTTTCCATATTCCTGGATTCCAGTGATTAGAGTGTGGACATCTTTGGGAAGTCATTCTTCTGGCTACTATAATGACTGAAAGAAAATTTTAAAGTTCTCCAAAGTGATTTCAATGGGCGTATATTTAATACGCAAGACAATCACAACATAAAAAGATGAAGAAAAAGGGACCAATACAGTGGAAAAGTCTCTATATTTCAACTGAAGTGGTAACGTAAGTCTAAGTTGACACTGAAAAGGTAAGTATGCATATTGTATTCTCCAGAACACTGAAAGCTCAGCTGGTAAAGAATCTGCCTGCAATGCAGGAGACCTGGATTCCATCCCTGGGTTGGGAAGATCCACTGGAGAAGGGAATGGTTACACACTTTAGTATTCTAGCCTGAAGAATTCCATGGCCTGTATAGTCCATAGGGTCACAAAGAGTTGGACACAACTGAGCGATTTTCACACTCACACATAAAAAGAGATATAGTTTAAAGACACAAGATTTAAAAATGAAATATTAAAAACATTCAGATAACTTGAAAGAAGACAGGAAATGGATTAAGTGAGGAACAGACAAATGAAGCAACAAAGTGAAAAGAAATAACCTAGAAAACCAAAATCCAAACATATACACATTGCACTAAATGTAAATGAACTAAAAGCGCAACAATTAAAAGACCAAAATTGTCAGAATGGACTTGAAAAATGTACCCCAACTATTGGCTGTTACAAGATACTTATTTCAAATATAATATGGAAGATCTAAGGCAAAGTATTAAGAAAAGATATACAGATATACAGACATTCATGTTTGATTCAAACATCAATCAAAAGAAAGTTAGAGTGGCTATATTAATATCAGAAAAACTAAATCTAGAGCAAAGAAAATTACCAGACATAAAGAGATACATTACATGAAAATAAATGGTCAATTCACAAAGAAGACATAACAATCCTACGTGTGCATGCACCTAGTAACAAAACTTCCAAGTACATGAAACCCAAGAGAAATTGTGCCAGAACTGAAGGAAGATATAAGAAAATACAAAATTATATTCATAAACTCCCCATATTCCACTCTCATAATCAATGAAAATCTCCAGTATCAGAGAGTTTCAGTGCCAAATCTCACCAAACATTTAAAGAAAAAAAAAAACAGCATCACATAAACTTTCCAAAAAATAGAAGAGGAGGGAATATTTCCCAACTCTTTTAATGAGATTCACATTACTCACACCAAAATCAGCCAAAGCCACTATAAAACAAAAAAGGAAATTAGAACATAGACACAAAATACAGCTTTTGAACATACAGAATGTATCTTTTGAACATACATGTAAAATCCTTACAAAATATTGGTAAATCCAATCTGGCAAACTGTAAAAAAAATTATAAATTGCAATGAAGTAGGGTTTATCCCAGGAATACAAGGTTAAGTCATGTATTTTAATCAATCAGTGTAATCCACCTCATTTAAATCTAAAGAAGATACATTATGTGGTCATATCAATTGATGCAAGAAAAGCATTTGACAAAATTGAACGACTACTGATGATAAACTGAATAACGAACTACAAAGTAAAAGTAGAAGGAACCTTCCTCAATACAGTAAAAGATATTTTAAAAGATTCTACATTAACAAGGTAACGTTAGGTTGAAGTTTCTAATCAATGCAGTGAGCCAAGAAATAAAAGTCATTAAATTAGAAAGGAAGAAATGATTTTTCCTTAGATGATTTTGCATCTACATTTAAAAATTTGCTACTAGAATTAGTGAGTTTAGCAGTGTTACCAGACCAACATGAAGAAACAAATTTTGTTTCTATATGTTAGCAAGGAATAACTGAAAATATAAATTAAAAAGCTATACCATTTTATAATAGCATTAAAAATATAAAATATTCATGGAAAAATATGAATATACACAATATTTTATATAGAAGATGACAAAATTTTGCTGAATGAAATTAAAGAAGACCTAAATTGATGAAAAGATTTATAATCCTCATTAATTAGAAGAGTTAACATTTTTAAGGTATCAGTTATACTCATCTTTATCTACAGATTCAAGACAATCAAAATGTCAGTGGGCTTTTTGGTAGCAATTAACAATAGTTGTATAAGAAATACCACTCAGTCATAAAAAGAACAAAATAATGCCATTTGAAGCAACATGGATGGAACCAGAGATTATCAACTAAGTGAAGCAAATCAGAAAGAGAATGACAAATACAATATGATATCACTTATGTGTGGAATCTATAATATGACACAAATGAACCTATTTGTGAAATAGAAACAGAATCACAAACATAGAGAAAAGACTGAGTGTTGCCAAGGGGAAGAGGATTGAGGAAAGGATATAGTAGGAGGTTGGTGTTAGCAGATATAAGCTTTTATACAGACAGTGGATAAACAACGTCTTACTGTAAAGCACAAGGAACTATATTCAATGCCGAGTGATAAACCACGGAAAAGAATATGAGAAAAAGAATGTATAAGTGTATATAGAAGAGGTGGCAAGGATACACAGAACTATATTAAAAAGGTCTTAATGACCTGGATAACAGTGATGGTGTGTAACTCACCTAGAGCCAGACATCCTGGAGTGTGAAGTCAAGTGGGCTTTAGGAAGTATTACTATGAACTAAGCTAGTGGAGGTGACAGAATACCAGCTGAGCAATTTAAAACCCTAAAATATGACGGTGTTAAAGTGCTGCTCTCAATATGTCAGCAAATATGGAAAACTCAGCAGTGGTCACAGGACTAGAAAGGGTCAGTTTTCATTCCAATCCCAAAGAAGGTCAATGTCAAAGAATGTTCAAAATACCATACAATTGCACTCACTCTACACACTAACAAGGTTATGCTCAAAATCCATCAAGCTGGGCTTCAGCAGTATGTGAACTGAGTACTTCCAGATGTACAAGCTGGGTTTATAAAAGGCAGAGGAACCAGAGATCAAACTGCCAACATTCACTGGATCATGGAAAAAGCAAGGGAATTCCAGAAAACGTTTACTTCTGCTCATTGACTATGCTAAAGCCTTTGACTGTGTGGATCACAACAAACTGTGGAAAACTGTTAGAGAGATAGAAGTGTCAGACCACCTTACCTATCTCCTAAGAAACCTGTACGCGGGTCAAGAAGCAAAAGTTAGAAGTGGACATGGAACTATGGACTGGCTCCAAATTGGGAAAGGAGTACGTCAAGGTTGTTTATTGTCACCCTGCTTATTTAACTTAAATGGAGCGTACATCATTCGAAATGCCAGGCTGGATGAAGCTCAAGCTGGAATCAAGATTACTGGGGAAATATCAATAACCTCAGATATGCAGATGATACCACCTTTATGGTGTGTCATAAAGAGTGTGACGCACCAAAGAGCCTCCTGATGAAGGTGAAAGAGGAGAGTGAAAAGCTGGCTTAAAACTCAACATTTAGAAAATGAAGACCATGGCATCCAGTCCCATCACTTCATGGCAAATAGGTGGGGGAACCATGGAAACAGTGACAGACTTTATCTTTGGAGGCTCCAAAATCACTGCAGATGGTCACGGCAGCCATGAAATTAAAAGAGGCTTCCTTCTTGGAAGGAAACCTATGACAAACCTGGACAGTGTATACCTTTGCAAAAAAAAGGTCCATATAATCAAAGCTACAGTTTTTCCAGTAGTCATGTATGGATGTGAGAGTTAAACTATAAAAAAAGCTGAGCCCCAAAGAATTGATGCTTTTGAACTGTGGTGCTGGAGAAGACTCTTGAGAGTCCCTTGGACAGCAAGGAGATCCAGCCAGTCCATCCTAAAGGAAATCAGTCCTGAATATACAGTGGAAGGACCGATGCTGAAGCTGAAACTTCATAATTTTGGTCACCTGATGTGAAGAACTGACTCATTTGAAAAGACCCTGATGCTGGGAAAGACTGAAGGCGGGAGGAGAAGGGGAGACAGAGGATGAGATCACGGACGCAATGGACATGAGTTTGACTAAACTCCAGGAGTTGGTGATGGACAGGGAGGCCTGGTGTGCTGCAGTCCATGGAGTCGCAAAGAGTCAGACATGACTGAGCAGCTGAACTGAACTGATGGTTTCCCCAGTAGTCATGTATGGATGTGAGAATTGGACCATAAAGAAGGCTGAGCACCAAAGAAATGATGCTTCTGAACTGTGGTGCTAGAGAAGACTCTTGATAGTCCCTTGGATTGTACGGAGATCAAACCAGTCAATCCTAAAAGAAATCAACCCTGAATATTCATTGGAAGGACTGTTGGTGAAGATGAAGTTTCAATACCTTGGCCACCTGATTCAAAGAGACAACTCACTGGAAAAGACCCTGATGCTGAAAATGATTGAAGGCAAAAGGAGATAAGGGTGGCAGAGAATGAGATGGTTAAACAGAATCACTCACTCTTCAGACAGAAAATTGAGCAAATTCAAGAGACAGTGGAGGACAGAGGAGCCTGGCATGTTGCAGTTCATGGGGTGGAAAAAGTCAGGCGATACTTAGCAAATGAACAACAATTTTATATATATATATATATATATATATATATATATATATATCTGAATCACTTTGCTCTATAGCAATAATTGACTCAGTTCAGTTCAGTTCAGTTCAGTTGCTCAGTCGTGTCTGACTCTGCGACCCCATCAATTGCAACACGCCAGGCCTCCCTGTCCATCACCAACTCCCGGAGATCACTCAAACTCACATCCATCGAGTCAGTGATGCCATCCAACCATCTCACCCTCTGTCATCCCCTTCTCCTCCTGCCCCCAATCCCTCCCAGCATCAGAGTCTTTTCCAATGAGTCAACTCTTCTCATGAGGTGGCCAAAGTACTGGAGTTTCAGCTTTAGCATCATTCCTTCCAAAGAAATCCCAGGCCTGATCTCCTTTAGAATGGACTGGTTGGATCTCCTTGCAGTCCAAGGGACTCTCAAGAGTCTTCTCAAACAAACACCACAGTTCAAAAGCATCAATTCGTTGGCGCTCAGCTTTCTTCACAGTCCAACTCTCACATCCATACATGACCACTGGAAAAAGCATCCTTTTTATCTATCTTTTTGGCTATCCTTGACTAGACAAACCTTTTTTGGCAAAGCAATGTCTCTGCTTTTCAATATGCTATCTAGGTTGGTCATAACTTTCCTTCCAAGGAGTAAGCATCTTTTAATTTCATGACTGCAATCACCATCTGCAGTGATTTTGGAGCCCAAAAAAATAAAGTCTGACACTGTTTCCACTGTTTCCCCATCTATTTCCCATGAAGTGATGGGACCAGATGCCATGATCTTCAGTTTCTGAATGTTGAGCTTTAAGCCAACTTTTTCACTCTCCACTTTCACTTTCATCAAGAGGCTTTTTAGCAGTCCATGGGATCGCAAATAGTTGGATACGAATGAGTGGCTGAACTGAGAGTATTTTCATTATCTTATTTCAAGCTCACAGGGCATTTGGTCCTGTCTAAAATGTTCATGACATTTAGTCCATAACAAAAGATCCTTGATATTCCATCCTGTTCCAAAAACCATCTGGCATGAACCAAAATATACTCCTGAATATTTTGTATGGGACCAAATGCCAAGGATCCTCTGGCATAGAACAAATGTCTTACAGATATTTTGGACAGGATCAAATGTCTGCTAACCAACTTCAAGATTATACTATAAAGCTTAAGTACACAGGATGGTCTGGTATTGGGATATACCTACCAGTAGAATTAAATAAGAATATAGGAATAGACTCATATATATATATATATATATATATGAGTTATTGCTATTTTGCAAAGGCAACTAGATATTTCAATGGAGAAAGGATTTTTTTAACAATGATACTTGAACAATTGGACATCTGTATGGAAAGGAAGGAAAGGAAGATAAGAGGGAGGAAAAAGACGGAGAAGCAGGGGAGGGAGAGAGGAGACAGTATGAAAGGGAAGGAGAGGAGAGGAGAGGGGAGAAGAAAGGAGGAAGGGAGAAAATCTTATCTACAGTCTTTATCTTGCACCATATACAACAATTTACCTGAAGTGGACCATAATCTTAGGTATAAAAGCTAAAACTTTAAAACTTTTAGAAGGAAACATAGTTGAAAATCTCTGTGACTTGGGTTAGGCAAAGATTATTTAAGCAGCACACAAAATTTACATTCATTAAAAGAACTGATAAATTGTGCTTCAAAATTTTAAACTACCTTTTTGGAAGACATCATTAAGAAAATTAAGACAAAATACAGAATATAAGAAAATATTTGCAAACCATATATCTAATAAATGATTCATATTCACATTATTAATATATGGGCTTCCTTGATGGCTCCGGGTAAAGAATCCACCTGGCAATGCAGGATACACAGGAGACTCACATTCGATCCCTGGGTGGAGAAGATCCTGTGGAGGACGAAATGGCAACCCACTTCAGTATTCTTGTCTGGAGAGTCCCTTGGACAGAGGAGCCTGGTGGGCTACAATCCAGAGTTGCAAAGAATTGGACATGACTGGGTGACTAAGCATACACACATGCATTCATATTGTATAAAGAAGTCATACTTCAGTAAGACAAAGTTTTTAATTTAAGAAGAAAACAGCCAAAATATTTAAATGGTGCTGCACTCAGACACTCTGTCATGTCCAACTCTTTGCAACCCCATAGGCTGTAGCCTACTAGGCTCCTCTGTTTATGGGATTCTTCCAGTAAGAATACTGGAGTAGAGTGCCATTTTTTTCCTCCAAGGGATCCTCCCGACCCAGGGGTCAAGCCTGCATCTCTTACATTTCCTGTATTGGCAGGCAGATTCTTTACCACTAGTGCCACCTGGGAAGCCCAAATGTTTAAATAGACGATTTACCAAGAGAAGATACAGATGGCAAAAAGAAGGTCATGAAAAGTGCAATATCGGCAGTCATTAAAGAAGCACAAATTAAAACCACAATGAGAGGCACACTTATTAAAATAGTTAAAATTAAAAGGACTGAGAATTCCAAGTGCCAATAAGATACAAAGTGGCATGAACTCTTACACTTTATTGGAGGGAATCAAATGATACTCAAGAGAAATGAAAACAGAGACTCATAGTAGCTTTATAAATTTTAACCAAATGTAGAAAGAACCCAAATGTCCACAGACTAAGTTTTGGTAAATTCATACAATGGAACATGATCCATCATTGAAAAGCAATGAACTCCTAAAACACTTTCATGTGCTGCTGACTATGACAAATTCGGGATGATAAGAGGGTGATTCCTGACTCATTTTCTCATTTCCTTCATTTTATATTAAGAATCATCAGAGAACCTTGGTTTCTATTCCAGGGCTCAAGATAGAGTGGCTCAGATTTATTTAACCAACCATAGACTCTTAACATCTTCCTTGCCCCACGTGTCATTTGAAAGGACTCAACACTCCAAGATTGCCGGGAGAAATATCAATAACCTCAGATATGCAGATGACACTACCCTTATGGCAGAAAGTGAAGAAGAACTAAAGAGCCTCTTGATGAAAGTTAAAGAGGAGAGTGAAAAAGTTGGCTTAAAGCTCAACATTCAGAAAACTAAGATCATGGTATCTGGTCCCATCACTTCAAGGGAAATAGATGGGGAAACAGTGGAAACAGAGGCTGACTTTATTTTTCTGGGCTCCAAAATCACTGCAGATGGTGATTGCAGCCATGAAATTAAAAGACGCTTACTCCTTGGAAGGAAAGTTATGACCAACCTAGACAGCATATTAAAAAGCAGAGACATTACTTTGTCAACAAAGGTCTGTTTAGTCAAGGCTATGCTTTTTCCAGTGGTCATGTATGGATGTGAGAGTTGGACTATAAAGAAAGCTGAGTGCAGAAGAATTGATGCTTTTGAACTGTAGTGTTGGAGAAGACTCTTGGGAGTCCCTTGGACTGCAAGGAGATCCAACCAGTCCATCCTAAAGCAGATCAGTCCTGGGTGTTCATTGGAAGGACTGATGTTGAAGCTGAAACTCCAATACTTTGGCCACCTGATGCGAACAGCTGACTCAATGCAAAAGGCCCTGATGCTGGAAAGATTGAGGGCCGGAGGAGAAGGGGATGACAGAGGATGAGATGGTTGGATGGCATCACCGACTCAATGGACATGGATTTGGGTGGACTCTGGGAGCTGGTGCACAGGGAGGCCTGGCGTGCTGTGGTTCACGGGGTCGCAAAGAGTCGGACACAGCTGAGCAACTGAACTGAACTGAACACTCCAAGAAATTTTTGGTGAGGTTTTGTCAAAGCAACAGAATCACAGATTATAACAGAATGATTCTAAAAGTAGAATTAAACTAGAAGGGGTACAAAAACATGAAAGGAGATTGATAACACTAAAATAGCAAAAAAGAAAAAATATAAAAGAATAAAGATTAGTAAAAGCAGCATCTCAAAATGAGAATGATTATGTAAAATATGGGGAAAAAAAGAGCAGTAAATGAGAAAAGAGAATTTACTTAACAAAGATGCCTTTCCTGCCAAAGTACCCTCATTGTGACAGTAGAAGGGAAAAGAAATACCATACCCCTCTGGGACATGGAAGAAGGTTAGGTTTCAGTCAACATTTTTTATATTCTACCCATACTTTGAACCACTCACAAAACCTAACTGAAACTCTCTAAGAAAAATAAGGGAAGTTAGTGCTTCAAATCCAGTTCTAGGAGCACCATAGCAAAAAGAAACAAGTTGGAACTTGATGAGGAGCTTGGAGTCAAGGCCCTGGCCCAGCACCTCTTTCCTGAGCCAAACACAACTTCCCTCCATCCAGATAGCATAATAACGATCCCAGGACTGCAGGTGGTCAAGTCTAGCTATCCCAGGACTGCAGGCGGTCAAGTCTACTTTGAAAATTGCTGTGTGATATATAAATGCTAGTTCCCCTGGTGTCACATTGAACTGTGCCACATCAAGGTTGGCCTGTTTCTGTCATTCCTCTTTGTGATTTAGTTAACATAATGCAAAATACCATGAATTAAAATCAGTCTGTGAGAATAGGCAAGGAAAACAGAACTGAATATGTGTAAATGGTTAACTAAATAGCACTATTTGCTAGTGAGTCTTGTGGGTTGAAATATATATATGTGTGTGTGTGTGTATATATATATATATATTAATTTTGCATATATACATATATAGTTCTGAGACGAGGACTGACTTACTGGCTTATCAAATGTTTCTAGTCTGCAAGAGCCATGCGTCATCGGCTTAAAAACATACTCCACCATGCAGCCCTTATTTTTACCTGCCAATAGGCAAGCAGATTGAGCATTGGTTGCTTTTGCCAATACGCTGCAGCACTTAGTGTTCATTTGAATAGAATAAAGCATCCATGTGGACTCAGCTGGTCTGCTGGCTTCTGGCCTTGCTCAAAATTTTCTGTTAAAGGAGAGGGCTTTGCCTATAAGAGACAAAGTAACTTTCCCCAGGAAGGCTAAAGGTGAGAATATTCCTAATGATATCCTGCAGCCAACTTTACTTATATCAGATTTTCCCCTTCATCTTGTAAACGTAACTCCAGAAATGGTAAATATAGAAGTCATTAAAAATTCCATTTTCAAAGGAAGATTTTTATTTGATTCTGCCTCTGCTATCAGCAAAAATCATTCTCCTTTTCTAAGGTTATTCATAGCCCACATCTTCAAGGAAATTTATTAAGTTCAGGCCTCAAGACACAATAATTCAAAATCTTTTCTGACTCATCACATAATTCTTAGTGCTTAGCTACTGACATTAGAATTTTCTTTTTGATGAACATATAGTTACTAGATGGAAAGGCCAGACAAGCCAAGTCCAAATGCAAGGCTTGAGAACAAGGATAAGTTTATGTTAGTGTCTTAAAGAGGCTGGGAGGAACCCAGATTTAGCATGAGCCTGGCCAAAGTGTCTATTCACACATATCATCAAATCCTCTGACAGGAAGAAAAACCTCAAGAGTTATGTCACCCTGACAGAGACAGACTCTATCTCCACCTTTACTGTCTTGGCTGAAAGCTGGAGTTGAGAAGGCAAAGAGGAAGACAGAACTGCTGAGTGAGCAGGGAAATAAATGCGTTCATGGTGCATTGGGTCTTCAGGTCATCCTCCTCCTTTCCCTGTATGAGCTGACTTGCCTTCACAGAATCAGGGACTTGCTGGGAATACTGGCTATCATTCATGGTCATTTAGTAGGAAAGCTTGGAAAGTTCTCATTTTACAAACCAAGATGCAGACAAGTCAAGCAATCTGTTCAAAAAAATCACACAACTAATTAATTTCAAAGCTACCACATAAGCCTCATTCTCCTAATTTAGTCATTTATACAATAGATATTTCTCCATGCCTCAGAAGACTCTTGAGGGTCCCTTGCACAGCAAGGAGAAAAACCAGTCAATCCTAAAGGAAATCAACCCTGAATCTTCATTGGAAGGATTGATGCTGAAGCTGAGGCTCCAATACTTCAGCCACCTAATGCAAAGAGTCAATTCATTGGAATAGACCCTGATTTTGGGAAAGATTGAGGGCGTGAGGAGAAGCGGACGGCAGAGGATGAGATGGTTGGATGGCATCACTTAGTTTTTTAAGGCATCATTTAGTTTTTAAAGGAATCTCCATATGGTTCTTCATAGTGGCTGTATCAATTTACATTCCCTGCAACAGTATAGATGGGTTCCCTTTGCTCTATATCCTCTTCAGCATTTATTGTTTATAGATTTTTTTTGATCATGACCATTCTGACTAGTGTGAGGTAATATCTCATTGCAGTTTTGATTTGCATTTCTCTAATAATTAGTAATATTGAACATGTTTTCTTGTTTCATCTGTATATCTTCCTCAGGAAATGTCTATTTAGATCTTCAGCCTAGTTTTACATTGGGTTTTTTTTTTTTTAATATAGAGCTGCATGAGTTATTTGTATACTTTGGAGATTAATGCCTTGTCAATTGCTTAATTTTACAAATATTTCTCCCATTCTGAGAATTATCTCCTCATTTTGTTTATGGTTTCCTTTGCTGTGCAAAAGCTTTTAATTTTAATTTGGTCCCATTTGTTTATTTTTGCTTTTATTTTCATTACTCTGGAGGTGGATCAAGAAGATCTTGCTGTGATTTGTCAGAGAGTGTCCTGCCTATGTTTCCCTCTAAGAGTTTTATAGTATTTGGACCTACGTTGAGGTCTTTAACCCATTTTGAGTTTATCTTTGTGTATGGTGTTTGAAAGTATTCTAATTTCAATCATTTACATGTAGCTGTCCAGTTTTCCAGAGCCACTTATTGAAGAGACTGTCTTTTCTCCACTGTATATTCTTGCATCCTTTGCCATAGATTAGGTGAAAATAGGTACGTGGGTTTCTCTCTGGACCTTCTCTCTTGTTCCATGAATCTATGTTTCTGTTTTTGTGCTAGTTGTTGCTGTTGTTCAGTCACTAAGTTGGGTCTGATTCTTTGCGACCCTATGGACTGCAGCACACCAGGCTTCCCTGTCCTTCACTATCTCCCAGAGGTTGTTCATACTTAGGTCCACTGAGTGGGTGATGCCATCCAACCATCTCACCCTCTGTTGGCTCCCTCTCCTTTGTGCCCTTTTTGTGCCAGTACCACACTGTACTGTGGCTTTGTGGTCTCCTCTGAAGTCAGTGGGCCTGACTGCTCCAGCTCCATTTTTCTTTCTGAAGGTTGCTTTGGCTGTCAGGGTCCTTTGTGCTTCCATACAAACTGTAAAAGTAAAAATCTGTGGAAAATGCTATTGGTAATTTGATGGGTGCTGCCTTACAGCAGTAGATTGCCTTGGACAGTATAGTCCTTTTGACAATATTGATTCTTCCAAAGAACATAGTATATCTCTCCATCTCTTTGTACCATCTTCGATTTCTTTCATCAAGGTCTAACAGACTTTTGAGTACAGGTCATTTGCCCCCTTAGGTAGATTTATTCCTAGATATTTTATTCTTTTTAATGCAATGATAAATAAGATTTTTTCTTTATTTTCTCTTTCTCATCTTTCATTGTTACTGTATAGAAATGAAACAGGATTCTGGGTATTTATTTTGTATACTGCAACTTTACCAAATTGATTTTTTTTCTTTTATTATTATTATTATTTTACTTTACAATATTGTATTGGTTTTGCCATACATCAACATGCATCCACCACAAGTGTACACATGTTCCCCGTCCTGAACCCCCTCCCACCTCCCTCCCCATACCATCCCTCTGTGTCATCCCAGTGCACCAGCCCCAAGCTTCCTGTATTTTGCATCGAACCTGGACTGGCGATTCATTTCTTATATGATATTATACATGTTTTAATGCTGTTGATGAGCTCTAGTAGTTTTCTGGTTGCATCTTTAGGGTTTTCTAGGTATAGTATCATGTCATATGCAAACAGTAAAAGTTTTATTTCTTTTCCAATTTGGATTTGTTTTATTTCTTTTTCTTCTCTGACTGCCATGGCTAGGACTTTCAAAACTATCTTGAATAAATATGTCTAGAGTAGACATCTTTCTTAATCATTTTAGGGGTAATGCTCTGAGCTTTTCACCATTGAGCATGATGTATACTTTGGCCACCTGATGCAAAGAACTGACTTACTGGAAAAGACCCTGATGCTGAGAAAGATTGAAGGCAGGAGGAGAAGGGGATGACAGAAGATGAGATGGTTGGATGGCATCACCAACTCAATGGACATGAGTTTGAGTAAGCTCCAGGAGTTTCTGATGGACAGGGAAGCCTGGTGTGCTGCAGTCCATGGGGTTACAAAGAGTCGGGCACAACTGAGTGACTGAACTGAAGATAGTTGTGGGTTTGTCATACATGGCTTTATTATGTTGAGGTAGGTTCCCTCTATGCCCACTGTCTGGAGAATATTTATCATAAATCAGTGTTGAATTTTCTAAAAAACTTTTTCTGCATATATTGAGCTGATCGTATGATTTTTATTTTTCGACTTGTTAATTGCTATATTACATTGACTGATTTGTGTATACTGAGAAATCCTTGCATCCCTGGGATGAATCCTGCTTGATCATAGTGTATGATCCTTTTAACGTGTTGTTGTTTTTGGTTTGCTAATACTTTGATGAGGATTTTTGCATCTCTGTTCATCAATGACATTGGCCTGTAATTTTCTTTTTTTGTAATATCTTTGTCTGGTTTTGGTATTAAAGTGATGATGGCCTTGTAGAATGAGCTTGGAAGTATTCATTCCTCTGCAATTTTTGAAAGAGTTTGAGAAAGGTTGGTGCTAACTCTTCTCTTAATGTTGTATAGAATTTGCTTGTGAAGCAATCTGGTCCTGGACTTTCATTTGTTTGAAGTTTTTTAATCATAGTTTCAATTCATACTTGAGATTGATCTGTTCATATATTCTATTTTTTCCTGGTTCAGGGTTGTAAGGTTGTACCTCTGTAAGAATCTGTCCATTTCCTCTATATTGTCCAATTTATTGGCATACAGTTGCTTGTAGTACTCTCATGATCCTTTGTATTTCAGTGGTGTCACTTGTAATTTCTCCTTTTTCATAGTCCTCTCCCTTTTTTTCTTGATGAGTCTGGCTACAGGTTTATAAATTTTGCTTATCTTCTCAAAGAATCATCCTTTAATTTTATTGATCTTTGTTTTTATTTTCTTCATCTCTAGGTATTTCTATTCTGATCTTTATGATTTTTTTCTTTCTAGTAACTTTGGGTCTTGCTTGTTCTTTTTTCCCTAGTCTCTTTGGGTATAAGTTGCTAAGTAAGGTTGTATAGCTGAGATTTTTCTTGTTTCCTAAAGTAAGATTGTATTGCTATAAACTTCCCTCTTAGAACTGCTTTCACTGTGTCCCATAGGTTTTGGATCATTGTATTTTCATTGCCACGTGTCTCTAGGTATTATTTTATTTCCTCTTTGATTTCTTCAGTTATCCTTTTTTTTTTTAGTAAAATGTTTGCCCTTCATGTTTTTGTGTATTTTACAGTTTTTTTTTTCCTGTAATTGATTTCTAATCTCATACCATTGTGGTCAGAAATGATGCTTGATATTATTTCAGCTTTCTTAAATTTACAAGACTTGACTGTGACCCAAGATGTGGTCTATCCTGGAGAATGTTTCATGTGCACTTGAGAAGAAAGTGTATTCTGCTGCTTTTGGATGGAATGTCCCGCGAATATCAATTAAGTCCATCTGTTCTAATGTTTCATTTAAGACTTGTGTTTCTTTATTAATTTCCTATCTGGGTGATCTGTCCATTGGTGTCAGTGGGGGATTAAAGTCCACTATTACTATGTTACTGTTGATTTCCCCCTTTTTTGACTGTTAGCATTTGCCTGGTATATTGAGGTGCTCCTATGTTGGGTGCATGTATAACTGTCATATCTTCTTCTTGGATTGATTCATTGACCATTATATAGTATCCTTCTTTGTCTCTTGTAACAGTCTTTATTTTAGACTCTCACTTACATGGGGGTCTCTCTTGTCCTTTTAGGTGTCCAAGGTTCCCTGCTTGTATTCAGCAGGTGCGCTGTGAGAACTGTTCCATTTGTATTCTTGATACATCTGTGGGGAAAGACGAACTCCATGTCCTCCTAACTCCTCCACCATCTTGCCAGACCTCTCACTGATCTATGCTCAATAGCTACAGCAGTGCATGGCACATTGTAGGTGTCAGTAAATATGTTGATTACTCAAATAACATATATAAACACACCTAGTATGTGTTGGGCATATAGTAAGCATTCAATAAAATGGTAGCTATTATTACTTAGTTTTTACTAGAGTGTTTAAGCTTTCTATCAACAGGACATAATCCTTAAGGGCATGTAAAACCTCCTCAGTATCTTCTACAGATCATTCTACATAATTGCTAAGATGTAGCAAAAGCCCCCTTGTTCATGTTCGGATCACTGTTATACATTCAAAATGGGTTCAACATATGATTTTTTCCCTAAAGTCTAAGGTCTAAGGTCTCAGTTTCTAAGCAAAACTTCTTGTATAAAATTAGCAGCAGTTCCGTAACACAAATTTTTTTAGCAACAAAAAGGAATTGACAACTTACTTTTGCTTGCTACTTATCTTAGTACTTCAGGCTCTTATTGATTACATAAAAACGTGCCTCAAAATGCCTCCAATTTAGGATGAAGCATGGAAATTCATTTCATTTTCTTCAGTTTCCTCTCTCTCCCCCAGAAAACTGCATCAATATGACTAGCAACCATTTTTTCAACATTACAGTCATATTTTCAATCTTTTTGCCTACTTCCTTTATCCACACATCAAATTTTTTTTCCTTTGGTTTAACTATTGTAGCATCTTGTTTCTTCCTATAGACTAAGTACAATTATTATTATTATATTATTATTTATCATCATCAAACTATTACAGATGAAGAAACCAAAGCATAGAGAAATTAGGCAAACTGCCTAAGGTCATATCAAGTAAGGGGCACAATTGGAATATGAATCACAGCAATTTGATTCCAACATCCAAACCCTTTTTTAAAACTTTGTAACCATAGAGAGGATGTCAGTTTAACTCTTTGGAAGTTCATATACCAAAGAAACTTGTTTTTCGTGACACTCTATCAGCACATGTACTAGCTTGCTAGGGTGGCCATAACAAATTACCACAAACTAGGTTGCTTAAGACAAAGAAACTTCTGTCACAGGTCTGGAAAGTAGAAGTCTGAAATCGAGGTGATGCTCTGAAGCCTCTAGAGGAGGATCCTTTTGCTTCTTCTAGTTTCTAGGAGCCTCAGGTACTCCTTGGTTTGTGGTTGCATAACTCCAGTCTCTGCATCTGAGACCAAACTCTTTATCAGTTCTTTCTATAAAACCTCTCTGAGCCTAAGTTAAATACATCAAGTTCTTTTCAGCTCCAAAATTCTATTATTCTAAACAAAACAGACAAATTAACCCTTCAAATATTTACTAATTGTCCATAATCATATAATCATAATTTTTCTAATAATAATTTAGCATAAAAGAGTCTCTTTCACTTAAATGACAATTGTTAACATTATTTTAACACAATTAAGTGAAGAGATGGGAATACCAGGTCACCTGACCTGCCTCTTGAGAAACCTGTATGCAGCTCAGGAAGCAGCAGTTAGAACTGGGCATGGAACAACAGACTGGTTCCAAATAGGAAAAGGAGTACGTCAAGGCTGTATATTGTCACCCTGCTTATTTAACTTATATGCAGAGTACATCATGAGAAACACTGGGCTGGAGGAAACACAGCTGGAATCAAGATTGCCGGGAGAAATATCAGTAACCTCAGATATGCAGATGATACCACCCTTATGGCAGAAAGTGAAGAACTAAAGGGCCTCTTGATGAAAGTGAAAGAGGAGAGTGAAAAAGTTGGCTTAAAGCTCAACATTCAGAAAACTAAGATCATGGCATCCAGTCCCATCACTTCATGGCAAATAGATGAGGAAACAGTGACAGACTTTATTTTTGGAGGCTCCAAAATCACTGCAGATGGTGACTGCAGCCATGAAATTAAAAGACACTTACTCTTTGGAAGGAAAGTTATGACCAACCTAGACAGCACATTAAAAAGCAGAGACATTACTTTGCCAACAAAGCTCCATCTAGTCAAGGCTATGGTGTTTCCAGTAGTCACACATGGATATGAGAGTTGGACTATAAAGAAAGCTGAGCACCAAAGAATTGATGCTTTTGAACTGTGGTTTTGGAGAAGACTCTTAAAGAGTCCCTTGGACTGCAAGGAGATCCAACCAGTCCATCCTAAAGGAGATCAGTCCTGGGTGTTCATTGGAAGGACTGATGTTGAAGCTGAAACTCTAATACTTTGGCCACCTGATGCGAAGAGCTGACTCATTTGAAAAGACCCTGATGCTGGGAAAGATTGAGGGCAGGAGAAGGGCACGACAGAGGATGAGATGATTGGATGGCATCACTGGCTCAATGGACCTGGGTTTGGGTGGACTCCGGGAGTTGGTGATGGACAGGGAGGCCTGGCATGCTGCGGTTCATGGGGTTGCAAAGAGTCAGAGATGACTGAGTGACTGAGCTGAACTGAACTGAACTGAAGTACTTCTGAGATCTAATGGGTACTTCTTTCCTATGCAGAGTAGGTAGATGTTGCAAGTCAGAAGTATTGCAGAGCAACACTGTACTATCTTCAACTTAGCTGGCTAAGGTTTGAGACTGTTGATGTTGTTTAGTCACTAAATCATGTCCAAATCTTAGCTGTGCTCTTGTTCTAAGCACCTAAGCAAGCCTAACAGCTGGGTCTCCCAAGCCTTCTGATTGTGAATGTCCATATAGCACCTTGAACAATGGGGATACCAGTTATATTTGAACCTTCAAAAGCTTCTTCCTGCCCTTGGGACAGTGTCCAAAACCCTAAACCTGCCTACAGAAGATTTGTTCGAACTATCTGTGGTGACAGACTAATTTTTTCCCAGTTTTATTGAAGTGATGGACAAATTTTTATTTCTAAACCATCATGAATCAACAGATTAGAGATTCAAAATTTTATATTTGTAAACTATAATAAAATGAACTTCTAGAAAAAAAAATTTTTTAAGGCATAGAAACTCAACAGACCTAAAATTACATTTCAATAGATCTAATCAGAACAGACATAAAAGAGAAAAATTATAGAAACTATGTACATTGTTTATAGAAAACTTTCACATAGGAGATTAAAATGGAGAATTGTTGATTATGTGCATAACTTTTGTTATTCACAATCATAAAGAACAAAATTTATAAAGAAAATAGAAATCCCCTGTATTAAATTGCTTTACACACGCTTTGAATGAACACTGCATATATCAACAGTTGAATGTTTTCTGCTTGTTAACTTATCTGGGTTGGATTGATGACAATGCTGCTCTCAGGGGATAGCATACATCTATGTCTTGTTTTATTAACACTCATCATAGAGAAATCAGTCCTACATGATATACTGGCAGGAATGGAAGAAAATGAGTCACTGTAAGCTCAGGATATTTGTTCTTAATTTTTATCTAATGTGAAGCAAATGATGTATATTTTCAAAATTCATCTTTAATTCTTTATCAGTAAATAGTTACAACAATTTGTCATGTAAAGTCATGGCTAAACCTACATCATTTTTCAAAAATGGAAAGGAAAGTTGGATCCACTACTATTTATGCATAGGTCTTCTTTTGATATAAAGTAAAATCCCATAACTTCTATCAAATTTGTAAAGTACTCACAGATGTCAAGGGGGCTTCCCTGGTAGCTCAGCTGGTAAAGAATCCACCTGCAATGCAGAGGACCCCTGTTCAATTTCTGGGTTGGGAAGATCCACTGTAGAAGGGATAGGCTACCCACTCCAGTATTCTGGCCTGGAGAATTCCATGGACAGAGGAGCTTGGTGGGCAACAGTCCATGGGGTCACAAAGAGTCAGACACAACTGAGTGACTTTCACTTTCACAAATGTCAAAATTACAAGATCAGTTATGCCATCAATATTTTTTGTTAAACTGTGGAATAATTGAAAAGAAACTGTTCTTCTAAGCTTCAAACTCTTAATTGTACCCTTCAGTGTTATCTATTAATGAAATATAGTTTGCATTACTTCCTTACCTGAATGTATTTAGATCATTTAAAATATCAAAGACATCAGATATATATACAAATCTGTGCTGTCCAATTCATAACTTTAAAATGTTGAAATAAAATTGATTTCTTATCTTGCAAAAAGATTAAGAGCTTCTTTTGTGACTTAAACATTCTCAACTGAAATTTTTCCCTCTATAATCATAACTGAGCATGCAAAAACAGATGCTTATGACCAGCTTTCATGTCCTTCAAGTCATCACAAAGTAAAGAGAACAATGTAGTAAAATTTAACACATCAGCTTTACCATATCTCACAGTTTTTGCTACATCACTAAATATACTGTCTGTTCAACTAATATTTTTTTCTCTCATCAAGACTTTCTTGATAAAGAAAATACTGTGTTACAGGGAACTATGTTCAATATCCTATAATAAATCATAATGGCAAAGAATATTAAAGAGAATATATATATATGTAATATATAACTATCACTTTGCTGTACAGTAGAAATTAATGCAACATTATAAATCAACTAGACTTCAGTAAAATAATTTTTTAGGTAGTGTGTTAAATTACATGCTTCTTAATCCAGGTATTTAATTCCAGAATGCTTTTCTGTTATTACTGTCACACCATGAGAGGACACTTCCACATAAAACTGAAACTGCAAACACCTGCTTAGATATTGTGATAGTGTCAAAATGTAATCAGAGTTTCTAAACATTTGCTCTTCAGTTACCTCATGTGGACCCATTATCAACAGCTTAAAACTAGCCTCACACTTTGAATAACTTTGGTCTACAAGGCTCTACATAATCTATCCTCACTCAGATCTCTAGCTTAATCTCCTGCCACTTTCCCTCTCACTCTTTGTATTCTGAAAGTGAAAGTGGCTCAGTTGTGTTTGACTCTTTGTGACCCCATGGACTGTACATGGAATTCTCCTGGCCAAAATACTGGAGTGGGTAGCCTTTCCCTTCTCCAGGGATCTTCCCAACCCAGGGATCGAACCCAGGTCTCCCATATCACAGGCAGATTCTTTACCAGCTGAGCCACAAGGGAAACCCAAGAACACTGGAGTGGGTAGCCTATCCCTTATCCAGGAGATCTTCCGGACCCAGGAATCAAACCAGGGTCTCCTGCATTGCAGGCGGATTCTTTACCAACTGAGCTATCAGGGAAGCCCTCTGTACTCTGGTCACATGTAAAAACCACAAGCTCTCTCTCACGTCACACTCCATATTTCCCCTAGTATAGATATATACCACAGACTACATGAGCTTGTCACTTTTATAACTATTTGTTTAATGTCAGTGTTCCCTTCTAGAATGTAACCACCATGGGGACAGAGATTATGTCTACCTTCCTTTTATCATCAAATCCCAACTGCCAGGAAAATTGCAGGTATACAATAAATATGCACTGAACAGATTTTTTCTACAGCAGTTTATAAGAAAGTGTAACAAAAATGTCTTATATCTTTAGAAAAAACATAAAATACCATTTTCAGACTCGCTGGGTAGCAAAAGTGAAAAATGACCCCTTATTTTAATAGTCCGACTGCATCCTTCCAGGAACTATTTAGCCCCTGAGCCTAATGGAGGTAGAAATAGAAAAGGAATAAAGGGAAGATGGGGTAAGATGGGATGGGAGGTAGGGAAGAATAAAAGTCAGAAGAGAGCTAAGTACAAAAGCAGCTAAGCTTTCCGCTTTATGCCATTTGCTTTGTCAGGAATAACCTTCCAAATCTCACTTTGCATCCCCACTCTCATCCCACACCATACCTGATGCACTTCCATCCAGCCTCAAGACTCACATGATTATCACCTTCCTTACTTACACACACATGCACACAGCTGGGGTTGAATGCTTCCAGCTCTCTATTCTTCAAATCCTAATACTAGGTATTCACCTCTGACGTAACAAATATCACACAGTTTTACAAAAATTTCTGCTTACATATCTTCCATCTACCTCGAATGTATCCTACTTGAGGGCAGGAATTGCTGTTCACCTTTGAGGTGCCAGAACCTAGTTTAGTGCCTGGCCCAGTATAGATTTCAATATGTTTGCTGATACGGTGAATGAATAAGGTTTATATTCCTACCTTAAGAAGTCAGAAGGATGGGGGTGAGGGGTGGGGAACAGGGACTAGGGGAAGAGAGAACAGGGAACTGGGTATGGCAGGAAAGGTTAGAAGTTAGGCCAAAAGGCAATAAAGGAAACTTTTAAGGATGAAGTAAATGAGGATAGATAAATGAGAGAAAAATTAGATAAGAAAAAGAGGGCACAACAGATCACTCTGAATAATTACAAAAATGCCATAATAATCTATGAAATTTTATCTATTTGCCTTTTTAAATTAATTTTAATTGGAGGATAATTACAATATTGTGATGCTTTTTACCATACATCCACATGAATCAGCCACAGGTACACATGTGTTCCCCCATCCTGAACCACCCTCTCACCTCCCTCCGTACCCCATCCCTCTGGCTTGTCCCAGAGCACCAGCTTTGAGTTCCTTGCTTCATGCATCAAACTTGCACTGGCCATCTGTATTATGTATGGTCATATACATGTTTCAATGCTATCCTCTCAAATTATCCCACCCTTGCCTTCTCACACAGAGTACAAAAGTCTGTTCTTTACATCTGTGTCTCTTTTACTGCCTTGCATATAGGATTGTCATTACCGTCTTTCTAAATTCCATATTTACACGTTAATATACAGTATTTGTGTTTCTCTTTCTGGCTTACTTCACTCTGTATAATAGGCTTCAGTTTCATTCACCTTTTTAGAACTTACTCAAATGCATTCCTTTTTATAGCTGAGTAGTATTCCATTGTGTATATGTACCACAACTTTCTTATCCATTCTTCTGCCAATGGACATCTAGGTTGCTTCCATGTCCCAGCTATTATAAATACTGCTGCAATGAACACTGGAGTACATGTGTCTCTCAATTATGGTTTCCTCAGGGTATATGCCCAGCAATGGCACTACTGGGCCATATGGAAGCTCTAGTCCCAGTTTTTTAAGGAATCTCCACACTGTTCTCCATAGTGCCTATACCAGTTTGCATTCCCACTAACAGTGTAAAAGGGTTCCATTTTCTATACACCCTCTCCAGCATTTATTGTTTGTAGACTTTTAGATGACATGTTCATGGAAAGAACAATCAATATAGTGAATATGAGTATACTACCCAAAGCAATCTATAGATTCAATCCAATTCCCACCAAGCTGCCAATGGTATTTTTCACAGAACTAGAACAATTTATTTGCTTTCTTATCTTCACTTGAGTATCTTTTGAGTATTCATTTATTTTTTCAACAATGATTTACTGAGAATCTACTTTAGAGAAAGTGTTGTGCATGGTTCTAAGATGTGAAGATACAGAATTAAGCTGGTAAGCATAAGACCAAGAACACTGGTTTACGTAAGACTAGAATAAGGACAGGGAAGAAGGACATAAAATCACCAGACCCTGTATGTTTCCCATATGGATGCTTTCAGCCCTTCAGTCAAAAAAATGGACTCATAACATGTTAGTCTTTTTGAGATGAGTTTCCAATGCTATGCCCAGATGACAAAACATTCTGACATAGAATTTCATATTTCTCATTGTTCAAACTTAGAATTTGGCCTTTAATCAGTATTAATAATAACAAAAATATATATCAGGCTTTTCTGCTTTAAAATACCTTCTTAAGCTAACCAAATAGGTTTTCCATATTTTATGGATTATTTTTTCATTCCTACTTTTCTGCAGCAAAGAGATAAGTTCTGCCCTAATTTATCTCTAAAGTAAGAGAGCAGGTGCAGATTTTCTAAATTTATTAATTTCACTATGGTGACATTTTGCCTTAAATTTAGGACATAAATTCATAATAGCCTAATATAATATATCCATTTTGACCTGGCTTACAAGCATTAATATTTGTATTACTGCAATTTCTGTAAAACTTCAAAATTGATTTATCTGATGCCTATGGCTATATGTGGGATTTTTCAAATCAGTAATCTGATGATAGTTAACAGATTGTAACTACAATTTACAAACCCTATTCAATTAAAATCAGTGAATGCCAGAAAATAAATACTTAAGTAAATAATTCAATATGAAAATAAATAAACGTTTGTCTACATTGATACAAGTAAAATAAATCTTTATACAAAAAGTTTTGATTAAAAAATTAAACCTCAATTACATTCTGATTTCTAAAAAGCACGGTAATATGATGTAGGACTAGAAACTGAGTGTACTGAATATTGAATTTTCAATTCACTATTGATAAAAAGATTGTGAGAAGGGTTGGTAAATCCTCTTTCCATAAGAAATTCTAGCTAGCTAGGACTTCTCTTCCATGCTCCCAGTTCAGGAGGGCTGGGTTTGATCCCTGTCAAGGAACCTGATCCCACAGGCTGCAATCAAAGATCCTGCATCTGCAACAGTGTAGATCCCGTGTGCCCCACAACCAAGACCCAATGCTTGTTGTGTTCCTGCTGCGTGCATGCTCAGTCACGTCCAACTCTTTGCGATGCCACAGACTGTAGCCCACCAGATTGCCCTGTCCATGGGTTTCTCCAGGCAAGAATACTGGAGCCAAATAAATAAATAAATAAATTTTTTAAAGAGAAATTCTACCTAAGACTCAGTCTAGAAGCTGTAATGACAGAGATAAGAAGAGACAATGAAGAGAGGAGCTAAAAGATATAATGAGCAGTAAACACATAGGTGAGAGGTGTGAATCACAAGGGAGGTGGGAGCAAAACAGGTGATACTTGTTTTCACACTTGACTGGTTGGAAATGGCCAGGAGAAAACATAGGAAGTAAAGTAGAAAGGAAGTTTTCTGCAGCCTTTCCCTTTGCTTCTTAGAAAACAGTAGCAGATTGAGTGCTTGCTTTTGTGCTAGATGAGTATCTATTTATCTGGATAAGTGAAGGTCAACTCTATTTAAAGGATGAAATGATGACATTAAAGCAATTTAGTAAAGAGCCATTAATTCAGTTAAAACAAACGAGTGAAACAGTTGAAATGCAAAGAGGAATTCCTAGTTTGAATCCAAGAATTCTATTTATCTTAGCTGTACTTAAAATTAGCTTTCAATTTTCCATATCTACCTGTGTAATTGACTAGTATTCATACTGATGATTAAATAAAACATATATTATTACAGATAAATGCAAAATCACAATTTGGTCTAAATCTCCATTACAAACAAATAAAGAAAAAGTTTGTCTTACAATTGTCACCATCCCATGCAGTTGAGTGAGAAGTCCTAAAGCCATAATATTCCAACTCATTTAATCTCATGTTCCCTTTTTAAACATAATCCCAGGGGATTCTGATCTGTATCCATTGTTGTTGTTGTTCAGGTAGACAGTAATGTCCGATTCTTTGCGACCCCATGGATTGTAGCACGCCAGGCCTCCCTGTCCCTATGATCTGTATCCATACCACTCAATAAAACTTTTGCTGAGTTTTTTAATTTTTATTTTATATTGGAGTGTAGTTGATTAAAAATTTTATTTTCTAAATTTATATTATGAAAGCATATATTACCCTCCTACCTTCCATATCAATACCACTGCCCTACGGCATATTCTTCTTTGAGATTCACAGTCTTAAAGGAGTCATTCGATCTTTATGTGGTGGCATTATATTGCCAAAATAAATAGAGATGAAACAGGCAACTGGATTACATTATCATCTAACATGTCTACACTGGTAAATACTGAATTGCACAATTAATAAAACACAATACATACATCTACAAACAGAAAATATTTTGCTGTATTTGGTATTATAAAGTGCTATACTCTGATTATACGGAGAAGGCAATGGCACCCCACTACAGTACTCTTGTCTGGAAAATCCGATGGACGGAGGAGCCTTGTGGGCTGCAGTCCATGGGGTCGCTAAGAGTCAGTTGGGCACGACTGAGCAACTTCACTTTCACTTTCGTGCATTGGAGAAGGAAATGGCAACCCATTCCAGTGTTCTTGCCTGAAGAATCCCAGGGACGGGGGAGCCTGGTGGGCTGCCATCTATGGGTCGCACAGAGTCGGACATGACTGAAGTGACTTAGCAGTAGCAGTAGCAGTCTGATTATAAGACCTATTTTCTATTGGTTGCTATTTCTCTGATTAGGCTAGAGAAAATAAAGAATTCAATGTGTTACAAGGGAAGAAAAAAGCAAATAAGTCAGAGATTTCCATTTAGGTCAGAGCAGTTAGAGAAGTAATTACTATTCAGTAAGACAGGGAGACGGGGCCATTAGGGCAGACCTTGGTTTTGCTAAATCAGAAAGCAAGATGTCATTTTTCAAAGGCTAAAAGTTGTGCCACTTCACAAAAATCATGCAACTAAACAATTCTTGTTGCTTGCTAAATAGATTTGCTAGTGTAAGCTAATATGAAATACACAGCAAACTTTAAAAAAAGAAAAAAATGTATATTTTAGTTCAGGATATCCAGCTGAGGTTAGCTCTATCAGATCAGATCACATCAGTCGCTCAGTTGTGTCCAACTCTTTGTGACCCCATGAATCACAGCACGCCAGGCCTCCCTGTCCATCACCAACTCTCGGAGTTCACCCAGACTCATGTCCATCGAGTCAGTGATGCCATCCAGCCATCTCATCCTCTGTCATCCCCTTCTCCTCTTGCCCTCAATCCCTCCCAGCATCAGAGTCTTTTCCAATGAGTCAGCACTTCCCATGAGGTGGCCAAAGTACTGGAGTTTCAGCTTTAGCATCATTCCTTCCAAAGAAATCCCAGGGCTGATCTTCAGAATGGACTGGTTGGATCTCCTTGCAGTCCAAGGGACTCTCAAGAGTCTTCTCCAACACCACAGTTCAAAAGCATCAATTCTTTGGCGCTCAGCCTTCTTCACAGTCCAACTCTCACATCCACACATGACCACAGGAAAAACCATATCCTTGACTAGACAAACCTTTGTTGGCAAAGTAATGTCTCTGCTTTTGAATATGCTATCTAGGATGGTCATAACTTTCCTTCCAAGGAGTAAGCATCTTTTAATTTCATGGCTGCAGTCACTATCTGCAGTGATTTTGGAGCCCAGAAAAATAAAGTCTGAAACTGTTTCCACTGTTTCCCCATCTATTTCCTATGAAGTGATGGGACCAGATGCCATGATCTTAGTTTTCTGAATGTTGAGCTTTAAGCCAACTTTTCACTCTCCACTTTCACTTTCATCAAGAGGCTTTTTAATTCCTCTTCACTTTCTGCCATAAGGGTGGTGTCATCTGCATATCTGAGGTTATTGATACTTCTCCCAGCAATCTTGATTCCAGCTTGTGCTTCTTCCAGTCCAGCGTTTCTCATGATGTATTCTGCATATAAGTTAAATAAGCAGGGTGACAATATACAGCCTTGACGTACTCCTTTTCCTATTTGGAACCAGTCTGTTGTTCCATGTCCAGTTCTAACTGTTGCTTCCTGACCTGCATACAGGTTTCTCAAGAGGCAGGTCAGGTGGTCTGGTATTCCCATCTCTTTCAGAATTTTCCACAGTTTATTGTGATCCACACAGTCAAAGGCTTCTACCTGTGGCGGATTCATTTCGATATTTGGCAAAACTAATACAATATTGTAAAGTTTAAAAATAAAAAATAAAAAAATAAAGCAGAAATAGATGATTTCTGGAACTCTCTTGCTTTTTCCATGATCCAGCGGATGTTGGCAATTTGATCTCTGGTTTCTCTGCCTTTTCTAAAACCATCTTGAACATCACGAAGTTCACGGTTCACATATTGCTGAAGCCTGGCTTGGAGAATTTTGAGCATTACTTTACTAGCGTGTGAGATGAGTGCAATTGTGCGGTAGTTTGAGCATTCTTTGGCATTGCCTTTCTTTGGGATTGGAATGAAAACTGACCTTTTCCAGTCCTGTGGCCACTGCTGAGTTTTCCAAGTTTGCTGGCATATTGAGTGCAGCACTTTCACAGCATCATCTTTCAGGATCTGGAATAGCTCAACTGGAATTCTATCACCTCCACTAGCTTTGTTCGTAGTGATGCTTTCCAAGGCCCACTTGACTTCACATTCCAGGATGTCTGGCTCTAGGTCAGTGATCACACCATCGTGATTATCTGGGTCATGAAGATCTTTTTTGTACAGTTCTTCTGTGTATTCTTGCCACCTGTTCTTAATATCTTCTGCTTCTGTTAGGTCCATACCATCTCTGTCTTTTATCGAGCCCATCTTTGCATGAAATGTTCCTTTGGTATCTCTGATTTTCTTGAAGAGATCTCTAGTCTTTCCCTTTCTGTTGTTTTCCTCTATTTCTTTGCATTGATCGCTGAAGAAAGCTTTCTTATCTCTTCTTGCTCTTCTTTGGAACTGTGCAGTCAGATGTTTATATCTTTCCTTTTCTCCTTTGTTTTTCACTTCTCTTCTTTTCACAGCTATTTGTAAGGCCTCCGCAGACAGCCATTTTGGTTTTTTTGCATTTCTTTTCCATGGGGACGGTCTTGATCCCTGTCTCCTGTACAATGTCATGAACCTCATTCCATAGTTCATCAGGCACTCTGTCTATCAGATCTAGGCCCTTAAATCTATTTCTCACTTCCACTGCATAATCATAAGGGATTTGATTTAGGTCATACCTGAATGGTCTAATGGTTTTCCCTACTTTCTTCAATTTCAGTCGGAATTTGGCAATACGGAGTTCATGGTCTGAGCCACAGTCAGCTCCTGGTCTTGTTTTTGCTGACTGTATAGAGCTTCTCCATCTTTGGCTGCAAAGAATATAATCAATCTGATTTCGGTGTGGCCCATCTGGTGATGTCCATGTATAGAGTCCTCTCTTGTGTTGTTGGAAGAGGGTGTTTGTTATGACCAGTGCATTTTCTTGGCAAAACTCTATTAGTCTTTATAGCCTTCTTTTAAAAAGCTGTCAGGAGGTTTCTAAGACTTCCATCTCTTAGTTAACTGACCTTTCTTAATAAATGACAGAAATTAACATAATTTCAAAATTTTAATCCAAATCAACTAACTTTATTTAAAGGAATTATACGGCTAATGCATACACAGGAGTGATAAAAGCTACAATGTTATCTATTTCTAAGGGCACGTGCCCTCAAGGAATGCATAGTCTAGCCTCAGGGATATAGATGTTTACATCTGAAAACTACTGAGCAAAACAAAACATAACTGGTTTTATGAGAAAGAAGTTACTTAAAGCATAGAGGAACTCAGGGGACAAAGGCCATAGATTAACTGGGAGACTAGTGGAGTTTTCTCAGATAATGGAGGGTTTGATCTGGACTTTAAAAAACTTGGTTTTTAAAGGGTAGAAGAGAGAATGAGGGACATTCCAGACAGATGGTATATTACAGGCAAATGTTTCCTCCCTGTCTGAAGAATAAAGGTCTAGTTTAGATGTATTAAGTGGACAAATAGGAGATGATGCACAGATAAGTAAAGCTCGTAGCTTTGAAAGCCAAATTAATTCTGGATATTATTTTGAAGACAATAGAAAATTGTTGGTTTTTAAGCACAAGAGTGACTCAATAAGAAAACTTTGAAATGTTCTTTGTTCTCCTGCACAAATAAATACTAAATACATATTACATGCTTTCATAAAAAGCCCATGTATACAATGCTGGTAAAATCAGAATCTTAAAAAGAAGCTATGAATCCTCTCAAATTTGACAAGATAATATAAATTATTAATCATCTAGTGAGCTTGGTCAAATGCCTGTCAGGGATGCCAGATTACAGAACACAATGTAGAAACTAATCATAACATTCTCAGAAACAACAGAAAACCAATGAAGGTTGACACTTCCAAAATACGATGTGGAAAAGAGAAATGTTTTCCAGTGTTAAAACTTAGTAACTTCAAAATCTAGGGAAATTAGTCAGTATGGTCGGGAGAAGCCAAAACAAAGCTATCAAATGTCTAGGACACGTTTGGGCTCTTTTGCTTATAAAGACAGCAAATTTAAAACTAAATATTATTTTAGAAAGACTGTACTGTATTTCACTATACTAAATATCTCAAATATGGTGGGGTGGGCTGGGAAAAAGCTAGACTAGACACTGTGATAGAAATAATGCTATATGTTCAACAAACTCAATTTTCTTTTAGTCTAAAGACACAATAAGAATAGATTTCCCAAGCTCCCGTATTTAGGAAATGCTCTTGACTGAGTTGTGGCCAAACAGAATATGGATAGAAGTGATACACAACACTTCCAAGACTGGCTCTTAAAACCTCCATACTCTCTCTCTTTCCTAGCATGCTGGCCAGATGCAAAAATCCCCAGTACAATGCTCTGAGATTCTCGAAGATTTAAGAAAAAAAAAATACAACAAAAGCCACATGATGAGAGGAGATTAAACCTCTGAATGACTGTGGAAGTGGAGCCCTCCTCCAGCTTCCCAATGGGCTCTGCTGTCAAGACCTGAAGGAGCAAGGGAGTGAGTTGTGACAGTATCTTAGAGAAGAGGGTTTCTAGGCAGAGGGAACAGCAAATGCCTTGCAAAAGAATGTTCTAGGCATACTTGAGGAACAGAAGACAGTGTGCCTGGAGAAGCAGCAATATTGGTGGGGTTAAGGGGAAAGTAAAAGGAGATGAGGTCAAAAATGTAATAGTGCACCAAGTCACATGAGCCTGTGAATAGCTGTAAGACATTGTCTTCTCTTTCAGTGAAATGGAAACTCACTAAAGGATTTTGAACAAAGGAATGACATCAAATGAGTTATATTGAAAATGTTCCATTCTGGCTACTCTGACAAAGACTGAAGGAGAAACAGAAGGGTGGAGAAGCTAGGAGACTTCTACAATAATCCAGGGAGAATGATGAGGCTCAAACCAGGGAAACAGTGGGTAAATGTGATGAGACTCTGAAAATACACTGAATTCAGAACAGACAGAATTTAACAACAAATTGGATGTAGAGCATGAGGAAAAGAGAGGAATCAAAGGAATGCTATAGTATCTTATATGAAGAACTAGGAGGGATAAATGCAGAAGGGAATGGCAACCCACTCCAGTATTCCTGTCTGGAGAATCCCATGGATTAGAGGAGCCTGGCCGGCTACAGTCCATGGGGTCACAAAGAGTTGGACATGACTGAAGTGACTTATCTAAAACAGGCATTTATTGAGATGGAAAATCTAGAGGAAGAAATGGTTAGGGGAAGAGAAGTGAGAATCAAAAGGTAAGTCTGGGATACAATAAACTTGGGATGACTATTAAATGTCCACAGGGAGACACTAAACTGGCAGCTGAAGTTTCATGATGCAGATTCACAGAAAAGGCACACAGAGGAAATAAAAAATGAGGGAGTCATTGACATGTAGATGACATTTAAAGCTATAAGACCAAATGAGATCACAAGAACTATGAGAGTAGACAGAAAGAAAATAATAAGAGTTCTGGGGCACTCCAACATTAAAAGCTTAAAAAAAAAAAAAAAAGACAGAGAGAAAAAACAGGCATAGAAAAGGACTGAAAACAATACGCCAGTGAATCAGGAGCAAAACTAAAGGAAGGAATGTCATGGAAGTGTCAAGTGCTGCTTTTAGGTCAAGAGAAATGAAGACTGATGTTTGATCTTTCGATTTAGTAGCACGGAGGTCAATAGTAAAGGTGGCCAGAGCTATTTCAGTTGAATGATGGAGGCATAAGCCAGTTTGGGATGTTTCATGAGAAAAATGAGAAAACTGAAATTAGAGACAGTGAGGATAAACAACCTTTTGGAGCAATTTTACTATAAAGAGAAGGAGAAAACTGCAGTGGTAGCAGGAGAGGAGTAGGATCAAAGGAGGTTGTCCTTTGTTTTTGTTGTAAGATACAAGCTATCACAGTGTATTTGTGAGGAAGGGGACATATGTATACCTGTGGCCGATTCGTGGTGATGTATGGCAGAGCCCAACACAATACTGTAAAGCAATTTTCCTACAATTCAAAATTTAAAAGTATATCTGTAAGATGGAGAGACAGACCATTGCAGAAGAGAAAACTGATGACTGAGAGAAAAAAAGGGAGAATCACCCTGGAGTGATGTTCTTGAGTACATTCTAAAAATGGACTCTAATACACCAGTAAAGGATTGGCATTTGTGGAAAACCTGGATAGTTCTTCACCCACAATAACAAGAGAAGACAGAGCTTAGGCACACAAAGGCAGAAGGTGGTTAAATGTGATGGTATAAGCTTAAGGAAGATCTCTTCTGCTGCTTGTTTTCTCAGTAGAAGTTAGGATGAGGCAGAGATTTTAGAGATTGGGGAAAGAGGGGCAGATATGAAACAGACATGTGTAAGTATGAAAGTATGAGTGGCATGGGGAAGTATGATTTCCAGGCAGAATTATAAGTCTGCTCGATTTCAGTGATCAAAACTTTTGCCAGTCCTAAGATGGCAAAAGAATAGAGGGAACGTACAAGAGAATTGTTGTTCTTCAGCCGCTAAGCTGTGTCCCACTCTTTGCAACCCCATGGACTACAGCACCCCATGCTCTTCTGTCCTCCAATATCTCCCAGAGTTTGCTCAAATTCACGGTCATCAATTTGGTGATGTTATCGAACCATCTCATCCTCTTCCTCCCCCTTCTCCTATCTTTACACAATGCCTTCAATCCTTCCCAGCATCCGGGTCTTTTCCAATGAGCTGGCTTTTTGCCTCAGATGGCCAAAGTATTGGAGCTTCAGCATCAGTACTTCCAATGAATATTCAGGGTTGATTTCCTTTAGAATTGACTGGCTTGATATCCTTGCAGCCCAAGGGACTCTCAAGAGTTTTCTCCAGCACCACAATTTGAAAGCATCAATTCTTCGGCCCTCATTCTTCTTTATGGACCAACTCTCACAAGAGAATTATATAGTGATTAATCATGAAATTTAAGATAGGTTTAAAAGGTGGTAAAATATGAGGAAATGAAGGATAGTAGGTAGGTAGGAGTCAAAAGATTGTTCAATCATGGTTTTAGGAAATAAACTATGGATAAATAATCAGGGAAGGATGCTTGGAATCCAGACCAGGGCAAGACTGCAGTTATTAGGATATGGTCTTGAATGACCAAAGGATGTATTTGAGGAACAGTGGAGGGCAAGATCTCTGAAGGAGACAGTGTCAAGGAATCAAGTGTCTAGAGTAGTGAAAACATGACTCACATGGATATTAAAGTGTTTAAGAATTATGGCAGGAGAAATGGGAGTAGTGAAGTAGCCAGGAGCTAAAATACTCAATTAATAAGGTTATATTCAACAAGGAATCTAAAGTAAATGAGTTGAAGAATCTTTGTACTACTAAAGGTAGGTATTCATCATAAGGAATGGGAACCTGCTTTTTGCCTTTTACAGAATATTAATGACCACACTAGAAAGACAGGTAATTGAAAGCTATTTACACATTCAGGACTAAAATTGTATCTATTAAGTCATGGGTAAATCATCTGAACATTTTTAAGGCTGGCTCACACCTCTTCATTCTGTAGGAAGAGTCCTTCAGAAATGAACCATATGACTAATGTACCTCAACTTTCACTAAAAGAAGAGTCAACTGACATAATTTATTTAGATTTACTTTTAAAGTATTTTATCTTTAAAAAATGTACCTATACACAGAGCACATAAGAACAGAGAAATTATGAAATCAATACAATGCTTTATTAAGTATGTTTAAAAAGGAAATTGTAGTTATATTTAAAAATTAGTACTATTTTTCAAATACTGGGGCAGGAGGAATACAAAGGAAGGAAACGTTTGAGCCATTTAACATGAGATTATTTCCTCCTATGCATATTCTTACTACTATATGTCAACAGGGAAATCTGCAGGTTTCAGACAATTGTTGTGATCACTCTGACCACTGTTCACAATTGTTCAAGCTTAAGGAGACTATGAGAAATACTATATATTTCTAGTGGTGACCATTTAGCTTACGATGGCATTGTGACTCAGCAGCAGTTTAACTCTAAATATTCCCAGTTACATTACATATTATACTCACAAATTATAATCTTTCACAGAGATAAACCTCATCAAAAAGTAAGTATCTCTTTAATTTTCACCACTTCTAGAAAGAAAGCTACAAAACTCTTACAGGCAACCTGGTTTGGGTCAATGTATCAGAATCAAAAGCACAGTTGACCCTTGAAAAAAAATTCAAGTATAGTTCATAGTCAGCCCTCCGTATCTACAGTTCCTCTATATCTGTGGTTCCACATTTGTGGATTCGACCAGCCACAGCTGGCATACTACTGTAGTATTTATCATTGAAAAAAATCACATATAAGTGGATCTGCACAGATCAACCCATGTTGTGTAAGGGTCAACTGAAAATGAAAATTAAAGAAGCTTTCCAGGATAGCTATCTGTCATGACAATATTTACTATGTGGTAAGGAAACAAAAGCTAGTAAAAGACACATTTGTGCCTTCAAGTCACCCATAAACTAGAGGGAAGGACACACATATAAGAAAAATATATATGTGCAATATACATTTGCATATGAAATGCTAAGGCACCAAAAACGAAGGGTGATTAAAGCTGAGTCAGAGGAGGACCATAGGTGATACCTGAACTGGGCCTGGAGGACTGAGTTAGGGCTCAGATGGAAGGTTTATGTACGTCTGTGTTCTGGGAGAAGTTGGTTTTGGGAAGTAAGAAGCTCATGCAGATGCAAAATCATCAGCAAAATCTGGAGGAATAAATACACAGCACATTTAGGTTAATAGTGAAGAGAGAGGTGTGGCTTATGAGGAGAAACAATGGATGATATATTTGTAAAATGAAATTGCAAATGTAGCCTTGTAATTTATTTTTAAATAGTTAAGTAGTCTGTTAGACTAAGCAGACTGTTTTTACTCCTGTTAAGTAGTTATTTGCCAAAGTGTGTTCCATAAATACTAGTTTTATGGAATATTGTCAGATATGGCATAAAAAATGTCTCTCTGATCAAATAATGTTAAACAAAATATAAAGGATCTTTTCACTCTAGACTTTCCTGCACTTCTTAATATATTACTACACATTGTCAATCTCAAAAGAAAATATACAGTTTTATGGATTAATTTGACCACAGAAATGCCCCCCACCTCCCCCACCCCCCACCTTTTTAGGGGGAATATTAGAAGACTAACATTTTGTGGAAATGTATTCTGAAAAATGTTACTGGGCCAATGAGAATATCACTACAATATAAACTGATTCCATACCATATGATATATATATGTATATGTATACATATATATATATATTTCTCACTCAATAAATTTTTTTAGTACCTTCTACATGCTAAGCCTAATAGTGAATAAAAATACACCAGCCTTATAAATTCAAATTATGATCATAGGAATAAAAATATAAGATTCTATCTGGGTTTATCTGAACAAAACAAAAATGAACTTGAATTCTTATTGTAAGGGACACAAAATCATCAGGGTATAGTGGCAGTCAGGACTGACTTAAAAGTAGAACTGTCTGAATTTAAATCCTAAATATCCCACTTACTAGATGTGTGACCTTGGGAAAATTACTTAACCAATCTGTGCTGATTTTCTTCTCTGTAAAATGGGAGCTGCAACATTACCTATGTCAGGGGTTGCTCTGATGATTAGATAAATTTAATAAGTTAACATTTACAAAGTGCTTGGATCAGTGCTAGATATGGAATAAGCACAATGTGGCTTTATGTTGCTGCTGCTAAGTCACTTCAGTCGTGTCCAACTCTGTGCAACTCCATAGACAGCAGCCCACCAGGCTCCCCGTCCCTGGGATTCTCCAAGCAAGAACACAGGAGTGGGTTGCCATTTCCTTCTCCAATGCATGAAAGTGAAAAGTGAAAGTGAAGTCGCTCAGTCGTGTCCGACTCTTAGCGACCCCATGGACTGCAGCCTACCAGGCTCTTCCGTCCATGGGATTTTCCAGGCAAGAGTACTGGAGTGGGGTGCCATTGCCTTCTTCGGTGGCTTTATGTTAAGTAAGTAAATACACTAGGATCAGAAGGAGTGCTTTTCTTTCCTTTCCCAAAGTATTTTATTGCACATTTATTCTGGGAAATTTCCATAATAAATCTTTAGCCTGTTTAGAGATTGGTGAAAATGAGATGAAACAAGGCCATTTGGGTTCTTCCCTTAAGTAGGAAACTTTACTGAAACATCAATGTTTACCCTGGGTAGTGAGCCAGAGTCTCTGAGCTTTCATTATTTTGTCCCCACACCTGGTTGGAAAAGTCAGGATATAAAAAAGTAACAGAAGCATGAAGGAATAAAGTTGATCACTAGTTTTCTTATAGTACTTCCTCCTATTTTTCAAACTGTCCAAAATCAGTATGCATTATTTTTCTATCCAGAAAAAAAAAAAGTTACTTTAGAAAGTTAGCTTTCAAACTACAGTTAGAAACAAAGATGAATGCAATATAGTAACTTTTCTCCTTTCCAATCCAAAAAATAGTGGTCAGCTAATTGGGAAACTAATGTAGGATGAAGAATTATGTTTCAAACTAGAAATAGTTGTGAATTTACCACCAAAGTAACCCAAAAACTCATAATTTAAAAATTCATGAACATTAATATATTTTAAAGAAAGCAATATGGCTTACATTGAATTCATTGCTGCTTGAAAATTCAGATCACTGTACTTCTTGAGAAAAAAGGGTTTTCAGAATTACCTTAAAAGTAAAATTGTAAGAGCTTAAGAACTCAAATTCTGAGGATTAAAACTTAAGAGTCTTGGAGGCTCCCTTGTGGCTCAGATGGTAGAGTCTGCCTGCAATGCGGGAGACCCAGGTTCGATCCCTGGGTTGGGAAGATCACCTGGAGAAGGAAATGGCAACCCACTCCAGTACTCTTGCCTGGAAAATCCCACGGATGGAGGAGCCTGGCAGGCTACAGTCCATGGGGTCGCAAAGAGTTGGATACAACTAAGTGACTTCACTTTTCTTATAGACATTTCATAATAACAAAGTCTAATTTTTTTTTCTTCCAGATTGAATAAAAGCATTTCCATGAAAATTGGATGAATCATTCTGAATGCTCAGGTCAAAAATCTTGGAATCATTTCTCTCACATTCCACATCCAATCGTCCAATATGTCCTTTCTGCTCCTCTTCAACATATATTCCAAGTCTGCCCACTTACCATGTATGCCCACAACCACCTTCATCCAAACCAGCGTCCTAATTGCTCTCTCTGCCACCATGCTTACCCTTAGTCTGTGCCCCAACAGCATGCAAAGGAGTAATCCCATTACAACAGAAGTCTGATGTGTTACTCTGCACAAAACCCTCAGTGCTTTCCCATCTTGCTTGAAGTAAAAGGAAAGTCCCTGCTAAATTTTCCATGACCTGATCCACGTTACCCCTCTGAGCCCAGTCTTCCTCCCCTGTTCCATTTCAGTCTCCTTGGCCTCCTTACTGTTTCCAGAACAAGTCAGTCAGACCTGGGCACATGCTGCTCTTTCTGCCTGGAATGCTCTTCCTGCAGATGTTTATGTGGTGCAAACGTCACCTTATCTATAAGGTTTTACCTCTTTTTTCTGTTATAACAAAGTTGTGTTTTTTTTTTTTTTTAATTGAAGTGAAAGTGTTAGTCACTTAGTCATGTCCAACTCTTTGCGACGCCATGGATTGTAGCCCACCAGGCTCCTCTGCCTATGGAATTCTCCAGGCAAGAATACTGGAGTGGGTAGCCATTCCCTTCTCCAGGGGTTCCCTTCCTCCTGACCCAAGGATTGAACCTCGGTCCCTTGCATTGCAGGCAGATTCTTTACCAACTGAGCCACCAGGGAAGCCCTTTATTGAAGTATAGTTAATTTACAATGTTGTATTGGTTTTAAGTATACAGCGAAGTGATTCAGTTATACATACTGAATATATATATATATATTATTTTTCATTATAAGTTATTAAAAAATACTGAGTATAGTTCCCTGTGCTATACAGTAGGTCCTTGATGTTCACCTATCTTGTATATAGTAGTGTGTGTCTGTCAATCTCAAACTTTTAATTTAGCTCTCCCCTCCCCATCCCCTTTGGTAACCATAAGTTTGTTTTCTATGTCTGCGAGTCTATTTCTGCTTTCTAAATAGGTTCATTTGTATCATATTTAGATCCCACGTATAAGTGATATTATATGATAGTTGTCTTTCCCTGTCTGCCTCAGTTCACGTCGTATGATAATGTCTAGGTCCAGCCATGTCACCACAAATGGCATTATTTCATTCTTTTATATGGCTGATAATATTATATTATATGTATATATTATATCTTCATTATCAATTCATCTGTCGATGGACATTTAGCCCAGATATTGCTTCCATGTGTGGCTAATGTAAATAGTGCTGCCATGAATATTGGGGGCATGTAACTTTTCAAATTAGAGTTTTCTCCAGATATATGCCCAGGAGTGGGATTGCAAGATCATATGGTAACTCTATTTTTAAAGGAACCTTCATACCATTCTCCATGGTGGCTGCACAAATTTACATTCCCACCAACAGTGTAGGAGGATTCCTTTTCTCCACACCTCCTCCGATATTTATCATTTATAGACTTTTTTAATGATGGCGATTCTGACACATGAGGTGATAATGTAAATCAAATCTCACTGCAGTATTGATTTGCATTTCTCTAGTAACTAATTATATTGAACATCTTTTCATGTGCTTGCTGGCCATCTGTATATTTTCTTTGGAAAACTGACCACTATCTCTTTTAAAACTGCAAATCATCCCATGAATATATTTTCTATCATCTTTCCCAGAATCTTCTCTACATCATCTAACATCCTATGTATTTTCCTTATTTATTTCATTGTTTCTCTTAATAGAATGAAAGCTTCATGAAGGCAGGATTTTTCTCTGTTTTGTTTCCTGTGGTATTCCTCCCAGAAGCTAGAACAGTGCTTAGCACACGTGCATGCATGCCTGTTAAGTTGCTTCAATAGTGTCCAACTCTTTGCAACCCTATGGACTGTAGCTGCCCAGGATCCTCTATCCTTAGGATTCTCCAGGCAAGAATACTGGAGTTGGTTGCCAAGCCCTTCTCCAGGTGATCTCTCCAACCCAGGATCAAACCCATGTCTCTTATATTTCCTGCACTGGCAAGCGGGTTCTTTACCACTAGAGCTACCTGGGAAACCCTTAACACACAGTAGCTGCTTAGTAAACATCTGGTGAATGTCAACTGAAAGTGAAGATAGTAGATAGGTTATTGCATATATACTCCTGTTATTTGGATAGATGGCTGAGATGGACCTATAATTTTAGAAGACATCAGTGAAGATGCCATCAAAAATAAAGCCTAGAGAGATTTAGTATAGAGGAAACTTTCAGGAGAACTCATTTTCATAATATTTGTTGGAAAAGTATAATATAATGATCAAAAATAATACACTTTTTGCAAATTTCAGATTAGCAAAATTTATAAAACTGAAGGCAATTAAAGTGATACAAATATGTATCTAACTCCAGTTTGAGTCAATTTGAATTGCTTTCTAATTGCACTTTGCTTTATTTCATACTCAAGGTTATCTTAACTTTCTCAGCAAATGAAGAACATGTATGTCTTCTCATCCCTCTGACTACCACCTGATCATAAACAATAACCATGGAACATTAATAAAGAAATGAAACACGTGTAATGTGTTCCTAAAAATTTCCCATTCTAGTCTGTATCTTCTGTGAACTTTTACCTTAACTGGTAACTGTCAGGACATGTCAGAACTGAAATTAATATACTTTGAAGTAAATGGAGATTACGCTTTTCTTTCCAGTAACTTGAAACTTATTCTGAAGCTTCTTCAAAATACAAATGCAGAGTCTGAGGTCAGACAACACTTTGGTGAGAATCAGCCATTAGAATGCTGAATGGTCCCTTCAAAGACTCTGCTGTCTGCATTTTGTGGAAACAGATGTGCAAAGTAGGGAAAGCATTATAAAATAACCACCACTACTGCTCGGTAATTTGTGTTAATTATGTGTATAAAGTTGTCAACCCATTGTACTTCTTAAATGACATCACTCATCAATCCCTGTAATTTGTTTCAACATGATACAAATAAAGTTGGGCTGGAAGTTGCCTAGCTGCAGAATAATCTAAGAGCTTTTCCACACAACTTTAATGTGAATTCACAACCACCATTTTCCAAAATGTAACATTTCATCACCTACTATATTTAAATTTCTAAAATCTGCATTATATATTTCAAGTATGTTTAAATCAAAGTTAAAGTACTGGAAAAGCCTACATAATTTAACAGGTAATATGTATTAGAGTGTGCTGATTCAGCAGATGATAGGCAATCAATGGGCCAACCTTACCTGTATAAAAACTGCAAATAACGGCTGGTTTAAAGTAATGAAGATGAAGAAGCTGAGATAGAAATTAAAATTTCATAAAGGAAATAGACAAGGGAAATTGAATGAAAGAAGATATATAAAGGCAAGAGTGCTGAAAATATAAAAGCAACCTGAACAGTAAGTAAAAAAGAAATCAAGTAAATGAAATGGATTCAGGATCCAAGTTGAAAAGAAATTGATACTACTCAACCATCACATTAAACTCACATTTTAAAAAACAGAAACTATTATAAACAAGGTGAGAGTAAATAAAGCAAGAGAAATGTGGAAACTGCTATGAAATAGGTAATGGCCCTGAATTATTCTTAGCTCTTCTTTCCAGTAAAGTCTCTACAGCTTGTCTTCTCTAACACATACATCTCTCTAGCTCTCCTCATTGAATCTAGCATTACACTACCTTCCAGAGCCCAACATGCCCATTTTTCAAAAGACATTTATATGGAGTATGGAAGTCAAGAAAACCTCAAAATTTGAAAGCCTTCTGGTTGACTTATTATAAGTCATGTTTAACACTTATTAAATACCAGTATCATAGACTCATAGATTCACAAGGTCAAAAAAGATGTTGAAGGTTTTCCAGTCCAACCAAGTATCCATTCTCAAATTTCCTCTGACATTCTTGCCACGCAGCTGTATTACTTTTACTGAAACATGTTGACTGAAAGAGAATTCACCATTTTCCAAAATGGTCCATTTCACCTTCAGCCTATTATTCATTCCATTGTGATGGCACCCAAACTAAACACTTTTGCCTGGGATATTTACTGATAATAAAGCATTAAAAAAATCACAGTGTCTGGGGCCTAACCCAGAGAGACTCTGATTTAGAATCAGTATATTGTCAAAGCTCCCAAGGTGATTCTAATATGCAGTCAGGGTTGAGAAACATCGCAGTAGACTACGTTCACTCCACACCAAGATGATTATACCATATCAATTATACCATTGATATACAGATGATGACACACTCCTTGATGATTATACAATGTTGTTTTCTGCCACTAAGTTTGTGGTAGTTTGGGCTGCAGTATAAAAGTAATACCATTTTGTTTGAATGTTTTCAGTCGTTTCATGGTCCTAGTCACTCCACTGCAACATCTCCACTTTAGCTAAATTTCCTGTGACGTGTGACTTGCAAAAAAAGTGAATGTGACCATCACAGTAAAAATTTATTTAGGCCGAAAGCATTAATGGATGCTGAATCTGAGATTGTGGCAGTGGCCTAAACTTAATGAGAAACACGGTATTCACAATTAAATTTGATCATGCCGTGTTTTTCATCCTAACATACAACTCCTCCCTGTTGTATTAGCCTCACATTTAGAGTAAAGATAAAGGGACTCTTGTTAACAAACTGTTTTGCTAATGAGCCTCTCTTCTATCTGGAAAGTAACCCACTAAATCTGAAACTTGTATAACACCAAAGCTTGCAAAATGTTTTGGAGAGTTTCATAAAGTCATATACACTTATATTATAATTTATACTAATCTGTTATAGTTTTTATTAATCATTTGAGTTGTATAAAGACCTCATTAGCCTTACATTATTTGGGGATATATCCATGTACATGCATGTGCGCACGCACACACACACACACACATACACACACGTAGATTCTCCTGCCAACTAGGAAAACCTCAGAACCTTATTATCTTCTTTTCATATTTGTGCAGAGAAAGTACATTAGAAGTACCTCCAGCCACTGCATATCCAAACACACCATGAAGCCTCCTTCTTCTACCCTTGCTCACTAATGATTTTATGTCAGACTATATGAATTATGTATCTTTAACTTAAAAAAGGAGCCTTCTTATTAATAGCCTCCATAAGATGACATGCATAGAAAATTAATAGCATCTCTCCTATGACGGACATGGTCAAACAGTCATTCACTACTACTCTTTCCCCCTACAGGCAGTTCCTGATTCCCTATACAGGCACCGTTAAGACCACATATGCAGTTTTCCACCTTCCTTATTGAGGTCGTGAGCATATGACCTGACAAAGACAACCAGCATGCTGAGAATGACAGAGTGAAAAGACAGAAAGAGCTTGAGTCCTCCACATTGCTCAGCTAACCAGACTTTCAATCACCCTTCTGCCAGATCTCTCCAAAGGCGAAAAAATCAAGTTTTTGTGTAAGACACTTTCTGGGTGTTCAGTTCCTTGTAGCCACAAATATCCTAAATGATACACTTGCCTATCTCTAATAACTTTCACGTTTTTAATCCTTAGATTTTTCAGCAATGGAAAAATAAAACATGGAAATAGGTCTTTGCAGATGATCAAGTTGAAGTACACAGATTCTGGTATCAACTCCAATATGTGGAGAATGGCATAGGAAGAAGGTGTTTCCCATATCAATAAGCAATTCTTGGACACTAGATGGGCGGCCTACAATTCAACTCAATTCTTACACTATCTCTGAGTAGATACCAGATTCCACAAGTTAAGAAATCAGTCTTATAAGACTGAAGACTGCACTGCCACTTCAGATCCTAGTCACAAACCTGGATTACCTATGCTTCTGACCAACTGGCTATAAATTGGAGGACCATAAGACTCCCTCCATTTCACTTTCTGTTGGGTTGGCCAAAATGTTCCTTTGCTTTTAAGGTAAAAATAAAAGACGCATTTTTAAGTTTCACAGAGAACTATATTAAACAACGGATTCACCGTTTTGTTTCACTATATTCTGCCATTTTTCAGGCGACTTCATAATTCCGTCTTCCCAAAACTTATCTTTTTGAGCAAAGAGCTGTTTTGGGTGCCTTTTATAGTCTTCCAGGGAATTGAATTTTTTTTTCCATGAAGAGAATTTTGTAAAGACAAATCTGAAGGTACAGTGCCTGGTGAATACAGCAAGGGAATCAGAACTTCCCAGCCAAGCTTTAACAGTTTTTTGCCTGGTCATCGAAGAAACATTTGGTATTGGGTTGTCCTGATGGAAGATTATGCATTTTCTGTTAAATAATTCTGGACAATTTGGGTCAAGCACTGCCTTCAGTTGATCTGGGAGCAGTACTTGTTGGAATTAATAGTTTGGTTTTCCAGAAAGAGATCATAATACAGGACTCCCTTCCAGTCGCACCATAAATACAACATCACCTTCTTTGGATGAAGACTGGCCTTTGATGTGGTTGGTGGTGGTGTTTCATTTCACTTGCCCCATGATCTCTTCCATTCCACATTATTGTACAGTATTCCCTTTTCATTGCTTGTCACAATTTGTTTTAAAACTGGAATGTTTCCATTGCATTTCAGTACAGAATTACATGAGGAAATACAGTCAAGAAGGTTTTTTCACTTAACTTATGTGGAACCCAAACCTAAAAGAAATGAACATAACCAAGCTGGTACAAATGATTTTCAGCACTTGATCTGGGTATTTTGAGTATGTCAGCTATATCCCACATAGTATAACACTGATTATTGTCCATCTTGATTTGATCACTATCAACTTCAACTGTTCTACCTGACCATGGAGTATCATCCAGCAAGAAATCTCCAGCATGAAACTTCACAAACCACTTTGACACATTTGATCAGTCACAGCACTTTCTCCACACACTGTACAAATCTTTTTTTCAAGTGCATTTTTACCTTTTTTGAAATAATAAAGCATAAGACACCAAAAATGTTGCTTTTATCTTCCATCTTCAATATTAAAATGGCTACACAAAAATTCACCAGTTTTGATGTTCTTTTTAAATGCACGCTGATATGACACTTGTCAGAGTATAATCTAACAAAATTGTTGCAAATGAAGTTAAAGACGACTAAGTGCTCCTAGAGCCATCTTATAGAAAAGACCAAATAAACCTTCTGGCCAACCCATTCGATTGTCTGTTTATTATTATAAAATATATAACTCAGGAAGGGCCTGACTAAACAAATGCAGAAGGCAAGGCATGAGAAAAAGGAGTGGCGTTTCCGTGCCCTCATCAGGAGCACTATTTCCTGGCACCACTGTGTGTTCACCAACCTGAAGCTCTTCAAACCCTTTGGGCTTTTACAGACTTATTCCATAGGCATGACTGATTTATTCATTGGTCATTGGTGATTGATTCAACCTCCAGCCCCTCTCCCCTGCCTGGAAGTTGAGGGATGGGCCTGACAGTTCCAAACCTCTAATCATGTCTGACACCACTGGCAACCAGCCCCATTCCTTAAGTGCTTTCTAAAAGTTACCTCATTAACATATCAAAAGACACCTTAATTACACTTAGGAAATTACAAGGTTTTTAGGAGATCTCTGTAGGAAATTGTGACAAAGAACAAATATATATTTCTTATTGTACATTACAATATCACATGATGTCAGTTGGGTGAGCCCTAATCCAATATGACTCTATCCTTACAAAAAGGAGACATTTGAACACAGAGACACAGCCACAGAAATAAATGCCAGGTGCACGTGAAGGTAAGAGAGGCTGGGACCTGGGAGCCTTTCGCTGCAGTGCTTGCACCTGGACAAATGTCTCCCAGAGCAACAAAATACAAAGAAACTATAAGGGACTAAAAATAACTGCACACATGTGCAGTTGGGTCAAATAGTGAACAATAAGATACAAGAAGGCCAGAAAACAAATGCCACTTCTGAGGTGCTGGGAGAAAAAGCAGGGTTCTGAGTGTGCACCCTGCAAACAGAACCACCAGAGGGGGTGAGCAGAACACCTAAAGCCACCCCCTCCGCCCAACTCACCGATCCACCCCTACCATCACCTCATTTAAAGAACCACCTTGTCCCCCACTCAGGGAGCAACCAAGGAGCACTTGTCACTTGTTTTCACTCCCTTGTGTTGTAGCATGAGTCTCATTAAAGCCTTGCCTGAATTTATCATCCGGCCTCATCAATTTCTATTGATTAAAGAATCCCAGAACCTGTGTAAGTAACAGATGGAGATCAGGGTGAGGCGAACACAAGACAGGGAACACCAGAGATGGCCAGAAAACCATCAGAAGCTAGGTGAAAGGCTTGGAACCCCTCTCCGAGGAAACCAATTCTACAATTGCCTTGGTTTTGGACTTCTAGCCTCCAGAACTACACGACAATAAGTTCCTATTGTACAAACATCCAGTGTGTGGTAGTTTGTCATAGCCTCCAGTTTAAAAAGAGACAACAGGCCCTAAATGGGGTAAATTGTGCTAAGCCCCAGATCAGCAAAACAAGACTTAAAACCTAATCTAACTACAATTTCAGTCTCTCCTAGGAATGCAGTCTTAACCAGTCATCTTGGAACTTCTTGGTCAGCACTAGTGACAGACTCTGCCTGATAGTGAAGTGAAGTGAAGTCGCTTAGTCGTGTCCGACTCTTTGCGACCCCATGGACTGTAGCCTACCAGGCTCCTCCCTCCATGGGATTCTCCAGGCAAGAATACTGGAGTGGGTTGCCATTTCCTCCTCCAGGGGATCTTCCCGACCCAGGGATCGAACCCAGGTCTCCCTCATTCCAGGCAGATGTTTTAACCTCTGAGCCACCAGGGAACCTATCTCCCAAAGGAAGGTGATCTTGTCAGAAATAATCCTTTACTTTATTTATGATTTCCTATCCCACCCATTTCTGACTTTAAAAGCCTTTCCTTCTTTGCAGCTCTTTGTAATTTCCTTTCTATTTGCTAGACGGGATGTTGTCTGATTCATGAATCATTCAATAAAGCCAATTAGGTCTTCAAATTTACTCAGTTGAATTTTGTTTTTTAACAAGTTCTAGCAAACTAATACATAAGTCAATGCTAAAAACAAACCCAAATTCCAAAGGAAACCACACACAAAAAAAAAAACCTACAGAAAACAAGTTCACTTTTCCCATAATCATACTGATGTTTATTTTCATAGATAATTGATGGTAGTACAAAAAAATGACTCTCAAAACAAAGTCTTTACACATAGATAAACCTTAGGTCAGACACTGAAGAAATTCTTAAAAGAAAGAGGAATATTCTACAGAGAAAGAGAAAGGAATAATTTAGAGTGCATGTATTTTAACAGAAACTAAGATGGAATTTTCAAGTATACAAATGGAACAGAACAATAAATAAGGTTAAGAGACAAGTGCACTTTCTTAAGAAAATGATGAAATCACAAATGCCAGAATAGATTAAGAAGATAATAATGAGCTGCCGAAGAGAATCCATTTGGACATATCTTTTTAAATTTTAATTCTTCACAAAGAATTATAAAATGCTATATTTGCATATTTTATCATTACTTTTTAAGTCTTCAGTTCCTTGAAGTTTCTTACTAAAGAATTGTCAGTAAAAAGATGTGGAAAAAGTTGTTTTGTATTGAATTTGAATATATTATTCACTTAATTACAACCTTCAGGTAACAAAGGTTTTCTAATGTAGTTTCATCTAAAATTAATAAATGCTCAATGAATCCAAATATTTATGTGCTACAAGGTTTATTAACATTCCTATTTTATTTATTTTTAGCTTTCTTAAAGCTCATCTATTGCCCACAGGCTTGTGATACACATATCACATAGTAAAAAGGCAAGATTCATTTAAATTCTTAGATAATAGAATGAATACAAACATGGCTACATTATTTCAGAACTGCCAAATTCAAAACTGAAGATTAAAGTTTTTATTTACTATTAATTAATATTATATTTATACATAGGGCTTCCCAGGTGGCCCTAGTGGTAAAGAACCCATCTGCCAGTGCAGGATACATAAGACACGTGAGTTTGATCCCTAGGGTGGGAAGATCCCCTGGAGAAGGAGTTGCAACCCACTCTAGTATTCTTGCCTGGGGAATCCCATGGACAGAGGAGCCTGGCAGGCTACAGTCCATAGGGTCTCTGAGTTGGACACAACTGAAGCAACTTAGCATGCACACATGTACATATTTATACATGAAGAGAGTGCAAACAAGTGCAAAAGTTACCAACAGACTTATAAAATGATATTTTACATGAAAATTGGTACAATTTTTGTAGCTTAGGGGGAGTGCTACTGCATAAATACCTCCCCCATCTATTAATGATGGCAGAAATTATTAGAGTGATTGATTCCTGAATAATACAAATATTTTTAAAGAGGACAACATTTTAAGCTATCCTCAATGAAAACATTTAGGATCTCATCCTAAGTGCACATTTTTATATCTGTTCAGTCGACACTGGGGGAGAGAGTGAAGGAACGAAGCACCTGGAGCTGGAAGCATCAAAACTGGACTGCCTCGGTGGTCCAGTGGTTCAGACTCCTCACTCGCAATGCAGGGGCCCTGAGTCTGATCCATGGCCAGGGAACTAAGATCCCACATGGAAAAACTAAAGATACGACATGCTGCAACAAAGATCAAAGATCCTGTATGCCACAAACGCAGTCAAATAAATAATTTTTTTTTTTTTTTAATGAACATCTTCTCAAGTAAACTATGCTTTGGAACTCAGAGCCCCAGACACTGGATAGACTTGTGCAAACCATGGTCTAACTTCAATTTATTTTCAAACATTTATTGAGTATCTGTTACACACAAGACACTGAGCTAGGTTTTATGTCAGATACAAATATAAAAAAGGTATAGTGACCATCTTCAGAAGCTTACAATCTGTAGGGGTATAAAATAAGTTTAACATTCGCTAACAACACAGGCAGTATAGTATGATCAGTAAGAACAAAGACCCAAGAGTTAAACTGGGTTGAACTGTGACTCTAACCTAACAAATCATGTAATTTCTCTGTGCTTCAGTTTCTCATCTGTGCAATGAGAACACAGATTGTCATGAGGACTAATTGAGTTAATTAATGTAAAGCACTTATAGCAGTGTGAGCAATAAATCTGAGGTAAGGGTCATTTGAGAAAACTAAAAACAATGTGCAATGGAATGCAAGAGAGGGCAAGATGGCATTCAGTGGGAAAATCAGGAATACTTTCCTAAGATAGAGAGCATAAAGCAGACAATATTAGTCATCTCCCCTCTCCCCATCGTAGACAAAAGAGCTTCTCCACCTTTTTAGAAAGTACTTCTGCCATCCTGTTGCCTGACAGGTTCACTTCATGTGTGGGTAGTACTGTAACATATTCTTTTTCTTTTGTTTGCTCTTCCTGCTTGGTCACAGTGAGAACAATTTGTACTAAAACTGTCATTTTATAACAAAAAGATGTCAATATTCCACACACAGTCTTTGCAAGAATGTCAGGATGAATTTTTATGATGCAAGAGTCATGAATATCCTTCCACATTCATCTATTTTTAATATATGAAGAAGTAAGTGCTTGTCTGCTAAGGGAAAAGAGAATACGAGATGAATTTGGTTCACATCATGGTACTGATTTTTTAGGATGGCACAGATATTGGTGTGGTTATGACTCAACCAATAGTCTATACAAATAAAAATAATTTATCATGCTTACTCAAAGTAAAATAGGAATGCCTTCTCAAATAATTGTACATCATGTATGTCTGGTACATCATATATGTCTAAGTAGTGTCTGCTTCTTTGCAACCCCATGGACTGTAGCCCACCAGACTCCACTGTCCATGGGATTTTTCAGACAAGAATACTGGAGTGGGTTGCCATGTCCTCCTTCAAGGCATATTCCCAACCCAGGGATTGAACCCATGTCTCTTATATCTCCTGCATTGGCAGGTGGGTTCTTTATTATTAGCACCACCTGGGAAATTCTGTACATCATATACAACTTATTTAAAAATAAGTCTTAAAACTGTATAAACTTTTAAAATATTAACTTTTTAATTTTCCTTTAACTTTTAGTATATATATATATATATATATATATATATATATATATATATATATACTAAATATATATATATCCCAAAAGATATATTACAGTGGTAACCTCCACCCACATACTTATAAATATCACCTTACATGGAAATAGGGTCTTTGCAGATGTTATCAAATGATGAGCTCATCCTGGATGACAGTGGTAATTAGGGCAACAGTGGAAACAGTGTCAGACTTTATTTTTCTGGGCTCCAAAATCACTGCAGATGGTGACTGCAGCCACGAAATTAAAAGATGCTTACTCCTTGGAAGGATAGTTATGACCAACCTAGATAGCATATTCAAAAGCAGAGACATTACATTGCCAACAAAGGTTTGTCTAGTCAAGGCTATGGTTTTTCCTGTGGTCATGTATGGATGTGAGAGTTGGACTGTGAAGAAGGCTGAGCGCCGAAGAATTGATGCTTTTGAACTGTGGTGTTGGAGAAGACTCTTGAGACTCCCTTGGACTGCAAGAAGATCCAACCAGTCCATTCTGAAGGAGATCAGCTCTAGGATTTCTTTGGAGGGAATGATGTTAAAGCTGAAACTCCAGTACTTTGCCCACCTCATGCGAAGAGTTGACTCATTGGAAAAGACTCTGATGCTGGGAGGGATTGGGGGCAGGAGGAGAAGGGGACGACAGAGGATGAGATGGCTGGATGGCATAACTGACTCGATGGACGTGAGTCTCAGTGAACTCCAGGAGGTGGTGATGGACAGGGAGGCCTGGCGTGCTGTGATTCATGGGGTCACAAAGAGTCGGACATGACTGAGCGACTGATCTGATCTGATAAGAAGAGGGAAATTTGAACACAGAGATACAGCAGATAGACCCAAAGAGAAGAAGGTGGTATAATGAAGGAAGAGACTAGAGTGATGCAGCTTAAAGCCAAGGAATGCCAAGAATTGCTGGCAAACACCAGAAACGAGGAAGAGGTGAGGAAGGATTCTTCTTCAGACTTCAGAGGAAGTCAGGCCTTGCTAACACCTTGGTTTTAGCTTTCTAGTCTCTGATAGAATAAAGATCTCTGTTTTAAGCCACCTGGTCTTTATACTTTGTGATGGCAACCCCAAGACACTAACACAGTAGGTTAGTTCATTCACTCAGCAATGCTTATTGCATCTGCCACGTGCTGAGCACTGCACCAAGCAAGTGCTGCAGATACTGTGAGCAAAGGCAATGAAGTCCTAGTTCTTGGGCACTTGGGTTCTTGCAGAGAAGACAAACATTAAACAAACTAACATTCATGAAACTGAATGCAAACATCCTACCTAAAGCACCTCTTTCAAGTCATCCTAACACAATAGTTTAATTTTCTTTCTAATCTTCATCTACATAATGAAATTACTTGTTTTTTTCTATGACTGGTTAAGTCTCCTCTCATTCCATCTCCAGTTTTTAGAAGAGTACATGACATTGTTGACACCCTATAATTCCTGAAAGAATGAATGAATGAAAGAGAAATGGTACAGAATAACAGAATATTTATTAAGGAGATGTGACCTTTTCTAAAAGATCAAAACAGCCTTCCCTGTGGAAATTATATTTGGGCAGTGTTATAAATAGAAGTTAACTGCTCACCAGGGACGAATGAAAGTTAATTTAAAAAAACAGACAGGAAGAGTGTTCTAAGCAAAGAAAATTGCATTTATGAAGGCCCTGAGGCTTTAGAGAAGAGAATACAGTACATTTTAGAAATTCATAGGTCAAAGTGGCTAAGAGCCAAAAAGTGAAAGTGGAGGCTCCATCAAGGTGAGTCTGGTGAACCAGGCAGTGGCCAGATCATTGATTAAGTATTGAGCACTGATTAAGGATTAAGCATTTTGACCCTTTCCAAGTAGACAATGGGAAATTTTGGCAGGGTTCTCAGAAGGAGAGTGAATAAGCATATTTGCCTTTCAAAAATTTCTCTGTCTCCTGACTAGGTTTTGAAAGTTAACAAGAATGGATGTGGAGGGATGAGTTGGGGGCTGTACAGCAGTCTGGATGAGAGATAAGGGTAGCTCAGAGCAGGAAATTAGCTACAAAGAAAGATTCAAAGATTATATAAGTATTAAAAAAAAAAAAACAAGCAGAAGATTATAATGGATTAAATGTGACAGAGTTAAGGATGAGAACAAGGTTTCTGGTTTGTGCTGCTGGGTCAATGAGGTATCATTTCTTCTGAAAAGAAGCTAGAAGAGAATCAGGTAGCAAAGGATGGGTAAGAATTTAGTTTTGACTATGCTGAATTAATGTTGAATTAAGATTCTGATGACATATCCACAGGCCAATGCTGAGTAAACAGGGTCACAGAGGCGTCTAGGTCTTGGTGGAGAGGCCTGGGCCAAAGACATCACTGGAAGGAATCACAGACGTAGAGACGGTGACTGATCAAAGTACTTAGAGAGAAGAGAGAAAGGTCTTGGATTATGTCTTGAGAAACTAAGGCACTTGGATATATCCTTAATTTCTTTACAATCTAGAGGAAATATTTTTAATTTTCTTGAAAATAAGCTCTCCATTTCTTAATTTGCTTTAAAAAATTAAACACATGCTTAAAAACATCAAATCTCCTGAATTTTACTTTTAACATTGAGATGCTAAATTTTACTTAACAGTGATGATAAAATTTAATTTGCTTCAGATATCCATCAATGATAAACTTATAGCAACTAAACCACTTGCATTTACTCTGTACATTTGTCAACCCCAAGTAAATTTTGAATACATTCTTCATATAAGGTATCAACTTGCCTTGTAATACTCAAGCTTTCTGTATAAAGATCAGTGTGCTGTTCTTAGTCACTCAGTCGTGTCCGACTTTTGTGACCCCAAGGAGCCTGCCAGGCTCCTCTGTCCATGGGGATTTTCCAGGCAAGAAAACTGGAGTGCGTTGCCATGCTCTCTCCAGGAGATATTCCCAGCCCAGGGATTGAACCCAGGTCTTCCACACTGCAGGAGGATTCTTTACCATCTGACCCAACAGGGAAGCCTATAAACAAACATCAATATACAAACTCAAACCCAAGAGAAGTATTGTCACCAGATTGAATTCTCAATCCCTTCTCAACTTTGAACTGCTCTTTTATTCTCAATATTCCTTTGGATTACTGAGAACTTGATGACCAGAAGAGAGGCAAGAAACAGTGCAATGACTTAATACCATGACTAATTCACAAAACTAACTTTGGGTTATAAAAGTGTGAAAACACATGCAGGAGGCAATAACACATACAGAGTTTTCTTTCCAGAAACTGCTTTTGAAATGGGCAACATTAGGGGATGTTTATAGAATCTATTTTCCACTTAATTCAGGGGTTCAGGGGGGAAATGCAAGTTTTAAGATGCCTTCTTAATATTTACAAAACAAAGATTATTTAAAACCAATCCATCCTTCAAGAGCCTTTCATCTTAAAATTTATCTATTCTGTCCCTTTTCATCATCCTTTATTCAAAAATTGATTATAAACTCATAAACACTCTCTTCTTTCCCTACTATTTACATACTTACCAGAGATGATTGCAAAGAATAAAAAATTTCAGAATTCTAAGCCTTTTTAGAAGTCATTTGTTCCATTTTATTTTCGTAGGTGAGGAAACAGAAGCTCAGAGACGTTAACTGACTTCTCCCGCACTACTTTTACTTTTCTTTGGTTCAAACCAGTACATCAGCACTTAAACGTAATAAGTCACTTTTCCACATTTTAAAGGGAAACTCTGTGCTGAATTAGACACTATCTCAGAGAAGGCAATGGCACCCCACTCCAGTACTTTTGCCTAGAAAATCCCATGGACGGAGGAGCCTGGTAGGCTGCAGTCCATGGGGTCGATAGAGTTGGACACGACTGAGCGACTTCACTTTCACTTTTCACTTTCCTGCATTGGAGAAGGAAATGGCAACCCACTCCAGTATTCTTGCCTGGAGAATCCCAGGGACAGGGGAGCCTGGTGGGCTGCCGTCTATGGGTTGCACAGAGTTGGACACAACTGAACCGACTTAGCAGCAGTAGCAGACACTACCTATCATTACAGACAAGTTTTACCTCACTATCAGTGAGCTTCACTTTAATAGTAGCTAAATCAACTTCCCAATTATCTTTTAATAGTTACTGGCATCCCATATTAAATAGAATGAAACTCTTATGAAAGAATATCAGTGCACTTCAGTTTGAGCTTCCCTTCTCTCTACTTCATTGTGAGGAGATATTTAGAAGGCTCCTCTACCCCAGTATAAAGTAAAATCTGTATTTCCATGATGAGTCTATCTTACTGTACTTTATAATATGAAGGAGAATTTTAAAAGGAAATCATAAACCTTCACATCTTATCACAAAAAAAGGAATTTGAGTTCCACTGTTCCAGAATTCTCACTTAACAAAAACAGTCTGTAAATGCTGAATTTTATAAAACAAACAAACAAAAAGGGATTACAAATATAGTTTTACCTCCTCTTAAAGTTTACTGCATTTGCTTCTCATTTCTCAAAGTGGCCTTTGGAAATATTGCAATCCTCAATTCATGAGCAGGGAAAAACATTCATTCCTGACATAATGAAGTAATTTTAGAAGTGAGTCTCTAAAAGTAATAGGGCATCACTATGGACACAGGGAGGAGAAGGAAATTTTCAGCTAAGTATGACTCAATATCCACAATCTCAGAATATGCATTTATGTAATGGGAGAATTAGGTATACACTTAAGACTTTCTCTTGTTCTCACTGTAACTAAATAAAATCCAAACTCCTCACTGAGTTGCAGAAGATCCATCACCATTTTGACACTGCCTAACGCCAACCTCATCTCAGAACTCTCCTCTGCTCTTTAGCTATCTATCATGTGCCCCTTGAAAATGACAATCTATATCTAACTTCAAGATCTTTGTTTTAGCTTTATCCAATGCCTGGAATATTCTCGCTCAATCTTCTCATAGCAGAACGGCTTTCCCTGAACATCTGATCTATACACACCCGCCCACCTCAGGTCTTTACTGCTATCCTGCAGGACAATTGCTACTACCTAAAATCATTGCTATTAAAAGGTTTTTTTAATCCATCCTTCCCCACTAGATTGTAAAACTAAATAAGAAAAGGGAATCTAATCCTAATTTGCTGCTTGGTTCCCAGGCATGTAGATCAGTGCCCAGCATGTAACTGATACTCAATTAATAGATATTAAATGCACCACCACCATCACCAAAAGAATGTAACGTTGATATTGATCTAATGTGACCTTTTATTCATTCAACTATATTTATTGTCTCCTATGTGTAAGATACGGAGAAGGCAATGGCACCCCACTCCAGTACTCTTGCTTGGAAAATCACATGGATGGAGGAGCCTTGTGGGCTGTAGTCCATGGGGTCGCTAAGAGTCGGACATGACTAAGCCACTTCACTTTCACTTTTCACTTTCATGCATTGGAGAAGGAAATGGCAACCCACTCCAGTGTTCTTGCCTGGAGAATCCCAGGGATAGGGGAGCCTGGTGGGCTGCCGTTTATGGGGTCGCACAGAGTCGGACACGACTGAAGAGACTTAGCAGCAGCAGCAGCAGCATGTGTAAAATACAGATAAGAAAATGGCAAATGGCAATCCAGTATTCTTGCCTGGGAAATCCCATGGACAGAGAACCCTAACAGGCTATGGTCCAAGGGGTTGCAAAGAGTCAGACATGACATAGTGACTCAACAGCTGTGTAAGTTGAGATACAAGTTATGTGTAAGATAACTTGCTGGGTACTTCCTAATAGTAAAATTCTTCAAACTGGGAGTTTGGGATTAACAAATATAAGCTACTATGTGTGTAGGTAAACAGCCGAGACCATCCATATAGCATAGGGAATTATACTCAGTATCTTGGAATAACTATACATATGTGTGTTTATATGTGTGTGTGTATTCCTGAAACACTTTGCTATATATTTGAAACTAACACAATATTATAAAATAACTACACTTCAGTTAAACAAACATAAAACAAAAAATACAAAAAAAAAAAAGTGCCAAGAAAAAAATTTCAAATATCAGAAGGAAAAACATAACCCATAAGTGATTAATCTCCAAAATATACAAACAGATCATGCAGCTCAATATAAAAAAAGAAAACCCAATTAAAAAAATGGGTGGAAGATCTAAATAGACATTCCTTCAAAGAAGACACACAGACAGTCAACTGGCACATAAAAAGATGTCCAACGTCACTAACTATTAGAGAAATGCAAATCAAAACTACAATGAAGTATCACCTCATACCATTGAGAATGGGCAACATCAAAAAAATCTACAAACAGTAAATGTTAAAGAGGGTGTAGAGCAAAGGGAACCCTCCTAAACCGTTGGGAAGGTAAATTGGTGCAGCCACTATGGAGAACAGTATGGAAGTTCCTTAAAAAACTAAACATACAGCTACCATATGATCCAGCAATCCCACTCCTGGGTGTATATATGGAGAAAACCATAATTTGAAAAGACACATGCACCCCCGTGTTCACTGCAGCCCTATTTACTATAACCAGAACATGGAACCAGCCTAAATGTCCATCAACAGAGGAGTGGATAAAGATGTATTACCTATATATGATGGAATATTACTCAGCCATATAAAAAAATGAAATAATGCCATATGCAGTGCATTGGATGGACCTAGAGATTGTCATACTGAGTGAAATAAGCCAGAAAAAGACAAATATCATATGACATCACTTATATGTAGAATCTAAAGAAAGTGAAAGTGAAGTTGCTCAGTCATGTCTGACTCTTTTCGACCCCGTGGACTGTAGCCTACCAGGCTCCTCCATCCATGGAATTCTCCAGGCAAGAATACTGGAGTGGGTTGCCATTTCCTTCTCCAGGGGATCTTCCCGACCCAGGTATCAAACCTGGATCTCCTGCATTGCAGGCAGACACTTTACCCTCTGAGCCACCAGGGAAGGCGTGGAATCTAAAAAAGGATACAAATGAATTTATCTACAGAACAGAAATAGAGTTACAGATGTAGAAAACAAACTTAATGGTTCAGTTCAGTTCAGTTGCTTAGTTGTGTCCGACTCTTTGCGACCCCATGAATCGCAGCACGCCAGGCCTCCCTGTCCATCACCAACTCCTGGAGTCTACTCAAACTCATGTCCATCAAGTCAATGATGCCATCCAGCCATCTCATCCTCATTCTCCTCCTGCCCCCAATCCCTCCCAGCATCAGAGTCTTTTCCGATGAGTCAACTCTTCACACGAGGTGGCCAAAGTACTAGAATTTCAGCTTTAGCATCACTCCTTCCAAAGAACACCCAGGACTGTCTGCCTTAGAATGGACTGGTTGGATCTCCTTGCAGTCCAAGGGACTCTCAAGAGTCTTCTCCAACACCACAGTTCAAAGGCTTCGGTGCTCAGCTTTCTTCACAGTCCAACTCTCACATCCATACATGACCACTGGAAAAACCATAGCCTTGACTAGACGGACCTTAGTTGGCAAAGTAATGTCTTTGCTTTTAAATATGCTGTCTAGGTTGGTCATAACTTTCCTTCCAAGGAGTAAGCGTCTTTTAATTTCATGGCTGCAGTCACCATCTGCAGTGATTTTGGAGCCCCAAAAAATGAAGTCTGACACTGTTTCCCCATCTACTTCCCATGAAGTGATGGGACCAGATGCCATGATCTTCGTTTTCTGAATGTTGAGCTTTAAGCCAACTTTTTCACTCTCCTCTTTTACCAGGGGGCAATTGGGTGGGGAGGGATAAACTAGGAGAATGGATTGACAAACACACTTTAATTAATAAAGACCTATTATATAGCACAGGGACCTCTACTCAATGCTCTGTAATGGCCTGCTGCTGCTGCTGCTGCTGCTGCTGCTGCTGCTGCTAAGTCACTTCAGTCATGTCTGACTCTGTGCGACCCCACAGACGGCAGCCCACCAGGCTCCCCTGTCCCTGGGATTCTCCAGGCAAGAACACTAGAGTGGGTTGCCATTTCCTTCTCCAATGCATGAAAGTGAAAAGTGAAAGGGAAGTCACTCAGTCGTGTCCGACTCTTAGCGACCCCATGGACTGCAGCCTACCAGGCTCCTCCGTCCACGGGATTTTCCAGGCAAGAGGACTGGAGTGGGGTGCCATTGCCTTCTCCACTGTAATGGCCTGCATGGGAAAAAAATCTAAAAAAGAGTGGATGTGTGTATATGTATGGTTGACTCAGTTAGTTTGCGGCACACATGAAACTAACACAACACTGCCAATCAACTGTAGTCCAGTAAATTTTTTTTCAGAAGGATAATCAAATCCTAAAAGTGTAAAACTTCAGTATTGGACTTTAACTTTGAGATCATCTAGTGCAGCTTCTTTATCCTGCACAGGACAGAACTAAGGGAGAGAGATAATAGTGTGTTGCCCAAGATAACACACACTTTCGCTGTATTTCTTGAAATGAAGTTGCTAAGGCAGATCCTGAATAGAATATTTATAGCACTAACACATGAAGCTTGTTTCCCACCAATGTAGTGTAATTTACTATTATAAACATTATTATATGATTCTTACTACTACCCCTACTAAACTATGATGTAGATGCAATGCAGCATTTTATTTCCTAGACATGTGACTGACTGTGTCTAAAACACATGCCAAATCCTTTAAAAACCAAAAAATCAAATCAATTCAGTCACCCAAATACATAAATTCCATCAACTCTTTATCAGTGGACAGACTATCACCTGCTTAAACAAGCTGACAATAAAAATCAAGGACTACAGCCCCAAACAGTTGAATCAGCAGTCCCATAAAAGATATAATCACATACTGAGGCAAATATATTGAACTGATGATTTAATTTTGTGTGTAAGCTAAGGCTTGCAGTACCTCACACAGCACCTGTAACAGTGGAGTCAATAACTACTGAATTTAATACGGTACAAATACTAAGGAACTATCAAATAGCAGCCAGACAGATGGATGAAGGGAAGAAAGATTTGATTCTTTAAACCTTCCAGCACTAGGCATGTTCTGTCTGCTTCATACCTGTCATTGTGCTTGTAGCTGTTGACCTTTCTGGCACCATTTAGGGCAGCGAAGAATCTTTAGGGTTTGGGTTAATTTAGGTAGAAGGAAGTAAGGTTTCTTGGGGCTTCCCTGGTAGCTCAGCTGGTAAAAAATCTGCCTGCAATGTGGGAGGCCTGGGTTCGATCCCTGGATTGGGAAGATCCCCAGAGGAGGTCATGGCAACTCACTCCAGTATTCTTGCCTGGAGAATCCCATGGACAGAGGAGCCTGGAGGGCTACAGTTCATGGAGTCGCAAAGAGTCAGACGCAGCTGAGCGACTAAGCACAGCACAGCACAGCACGCTTTCTTGGGGCTTCCCAGATGGAGATAGCGGTAAAGAATCTGCCTGCCAATGCAGGAGACACAAGAGATGCAGGTTCAATTCCTGGGTTGGGTAGATCCCCTGTAGAAGGAAATGGTAACCCACATGAGTATTTTTGCCTGGAGAATCATATGGACAGAGAAGTAGTCCATAGGGTCACAGAGAGTTGGACACAACTGAAGTGACTTAGCCTGCATGCACGCACAAGCTTTCTTAGCGCTTCCTTGGTGCCTCAGTGGCAAAGAATTTGTCTGCCAATGCAGGAGATGCAAGAGATGCAATTGCAATCCCTGGGCTGAGAAAATCCCCTGAAGTAGGAAATAGAGCAACTTTTTCAGTATTCTTCCCTGGAAAATTCCGTGGACAGAGGAGCCTGGCGGACTACAGTCCATGGGTCACAAAGAGTCAGACAGGACTTAAGGACTGAGCATGACATAACTTTCTTAAGGCTTATTTATGAAGCCTATGAAGACTTTCGGAGAAGGCAATGGCAGCCCACTCCAGTACTCTTGTCTGGAAAATCCCATGGACGGAGGAGCCTGGTAGGCTGCAGTCCATGAGGTCACCAAGAGTCAGACACGACTGAGCGACTTCACTTTGACTTTTCACTTTCATCCATTGGAGAAGGAAATGGCAACCCACTCCAGTATTCTTGCCTGGGGAATCCCAGGGACAGGGGAGCCTGGTGGGCTGCTGTCTGTGGGGTCACACAGAGTCGGACACGACTGAAGCAACTTAGCAGCAGCAGCATGAAGACTTTACCCATATCCATCTCTTCTAAATGACCACCTAGCTACATTTCAGAGATATTCACAGCTGTGCTTCCTTTAACAACTTTTACATACTTTGCAACAGAATAAGTAGAAAATCTCCCCCAATAAATAACACAAAAAGCTCTCCAGCTGTCAGTTTACCAAGTATTTTTTAAAACATATCTTTTAAGAAGATAACAATGTTTTGAAATAGAAACATTTCATCTTTTAACTAAGTCTGTCAAAAGGTAATGAATTTGATAAGTACTTTTTAAAGTAATACAATCAAGTCCTCCCAGTAGAGCCACAGTAGCCTGTACTTCATATACTGACAAAGTGACATGGCCAAAAGTTAAAGGGTGAAAGGAAGGAAGAAAAAGGAACTTCCTTTTCACCCCAGAGATGCTCTGCTTGCTGCCTGTATCATAATAACAAATCTGCTTTGCAAAAGCCCTTTCATTGTGCCCTAAGTAGAACAGAAAGTCTAAGTTATTCCTTACACCTTAAGAACATAATATTTCATATTAAATTTGAAGACTGGACCAAGAGCCACATGGCACGGTAATTACATACACAATATAAGTACGTGGTTGAAATGGTTAACAGGCTTTCATTTGCATTCACACCCTGGCCTCAACTCACCGGCTGCCTGACTCTTGCTATATTATCTAATTTCTCTAAGTCTCAGTGTTTTCATCTACGAAAGCCTGCTCCATATGGTACCTGCTCCGTACCATTATTGTGTGAGTTAAATACTTGCTTGATGTGCCTGACACATAGTAGACCTTTTGGAAAAGTAATTGGTAGTAGTAATAATGAGAGTATAAATGGCTTAAATACTTCAATCACCAACTAAAAGCACGAACATATCTGCTAATGTGAATTTAGCGATTTTAAACTTAACCAGAGCGTTTCTACCGACTCATCATTACAAGATCCATATAGGAGTAAATGGACAGAAGTGAACCACAATCTGGACTCTTTTACAAGAGTTTTCTAATTAGCACATTAACGAATTCACTCCTTACAAATGTGCAATTCATAAACACAAACTGTCTCAGACATTGACAACTCAAGTGATTTAATAAATAGAACTGCATTACAAGCTCACTGCAATTAAACATAATTAAGAATTTATGTAATTTGTTTTCTCTTCATGTTGGATGTTTTAAATTGAATAAATTTATTATTCTAACAGAGAAACTATGTCAGGCATTCATTAAAATCTTCAGTATTTGGGGTCAATATGTTACTTTCATTCAGTGGGCCCAGTAATATCAAAGTAAATCTAAAAAAATAATTTGCTTCCCAAATTTTAAAAATCTGAGTGATGTTGAAGCTGAAGCTCCAATAATTTGGACACTTGATTCAAAGAGCTGACTCATTAGAAAAGACCCTGATGATGGGAAAGATTGAAGAGAGGAGAAGGGGTCAACAGAGGACGAGGTGGTTGGATGACATCACCAACTCAATGGACGTGAGTTTGAGGAAGCTCCAGGAGACCGTGAACACGGACAGGGAAGCCTAGCATGCTGCAGTCCATGGGGTCATACAAAGTCTAAGGAACATTTCTTTAGCAGCAATCTTTTATTTTTCACATTTAGAAGACTCTTTGAAAGTAGCAGTGAAGTTTTATTTTCCTGAGTCATTCATTGATTCAGTGGCTAAGTCGTGTCCAACTCTCTGCTGCCCCATGGACTGTAGACCACCAGGATCCTCTGTCCATGGGATTTTCCAGGCAAGAATACTGGAGTGGGTTGCCATGTCCTTCTCTAGGGGATCTCCCCAACCCAGCGATCTCAAACCCCAACTGCTGCATTGGCGGGCGTTGGCAGGAGGATTCTTTACCACTGAACCACTAGGGAAGCCCTTTTTCCTGAGTAGATCCAATTAAAACCATGCTTTACATATAAAAGGGATTCTAGATCACTATTATAAATGTGACTCAACTGCAAATTCATATGCAAATTTAGGGAAGCTTTTAAAGTCAAAGTGAAAAACTGTTTAGAACAAACGTGAGAATGCAATTGAACACCAAAATATTTAGTCAAAAAATTAGTCCTCTAAGATGTTTTTCTACATGAGTATAAACAACAACAAAATGCCAAGTGAATTCAACAACTTATTCGCAACACCCAAACTACAAGTAGTATTAAAGAACATTAAAATTTTATCCATAATGTTTTAAAAAAATAAATCCTAATTCATATTTGAGTTAGACTGTGTTTAACAAATTTTCTTTCTCTTGATAAACAACTGAAGTCCTCAAAGAAAAATAATGCAAAAAAACACACTGTGAATCTTATTTATGGTAATTATTCATTGTGTACTAATGCCTATTATTGACTATATGGTTATTCCTATGGACCTCTTTAAAATCAGATAGTAAATCTGGTCTTTTATGAAATGACACTCTTAGATACTTCTATGTCACTTTTATGTGTAAAAAGAGGGAGGGGCAGATACTTTAAAACCCTGGGTTGCTGACTCCAAATAATCAAAAGGACTACAGCGCCATCTTGTGGAATAAAGTACCTAATTAGCAAACTGCTTTGATACTGTTAGGGAAAAAGTGACTGAATACCTTGACCACCGACTGTAGTTTCTTTTGGTGGTGAGTTTAGTTGCTAAGTAGCGTCTGACTCTTGCAACCCCATGAACTGTAGCCCACCAGGCTCCTCTGTCCAAGAAATTTCCTGCACTGTAGGTGGATTTTTTTTTTTTTTTTTTTACCACTGAGTCATCAGGGAAGTATCTTTCAATGATGTACTAGTTTAAAACACTAAATCTGGAATGTTTGTCATACAGCAAAGGATGGTATAAGACTAGAGTATTAATATACATAATACAGAAACCAGGTGATTTTTGTCCTTTTTGGATAGAGAGAAATACGAGGTTAATATCGTTATTAGAGGTTGCTCTGAAACCAAAGAAGTAATCTGAAAAGAGAAAGGGAAAAGGGGGATGAAAAAGGAATAATGCTTCAGGTCTTGGCTTTTCTGGGCTTTCCTGGTAACTCAGCAGCGCAGGAGATCTGGGTTTGATCTGTGGGTCAGGAAGATTCCCTGGAGTAGGAAATGGCACCCACTTGAGTATTTTTGCCTGGAGAATTCCATGGACAGAGGAGCCTGATAGGCTACAGTCCATGGGGCTGCAAAAGTTGAACACAACTGAGCAACTAAACCACCACCATTGGGAGGCTACAGTATGTCAAGAACTCGGTAGGCATGAGTAGTGAGATGACTGATATACACAGTCCCTCCCTAAGTACATTTAGGAGACTAGTGAAAAACACATATCATTTCAAGGTGGAGGACATGCTGAGGAAGGCCACTCCAGGAGTTGCTGTCCACAGCACATGGAATAGAACCTTAAGAGGTAAGAGAAAGAGAAGAAAAATTTTCATTCATTCTCCCAAAACAGTGGATAGAACCAAATGCCAAAACCCTGGGTGAATCCTATCCTCTAATGTACTTTTCAAAGTACTTTACAGATGACTGTGTATCCCACACAAACCCAAAAAAACATTGCTGTTCAGTCGCTATAAGTCATGACTCTTTGCAACCCCATGGACTGCAGCACTCCAGGCTCCTCTGTCCTTTACCATCTCCCAGAGCTTGTTCAAACTCATATGCATTGAGTTAGTGATGCCATCCAGCCATCTCATCCTCTGTTGTCCCCTTCTCCTCGTGTCCTCAATCTTTCCCAGCATCAGGGTCCTTTCCAATGAGTCGGCTCTTTGCATCAGGTGGCCAAAGTATTGGAGCTTCAGCTTTAGCATCAGTTCTTCTAATGAATATTCAGGGTTGATTTCCTTTAGGATTGACTTGTTTGATCTCCTTGCAGTCCACGGAACTCTCAAGAGTCTTCTCCAGCACCACAGTTTGAAAGCATCAATTCTTCATCACTCAGCCTTCTTAATGGTCCATAAAAGGTTAGAGCACAGATATCCCTTCTATGGTATTGAACAACTTCTTCCTCTGTGGTCCCATAACAGTATGCTCATGACCAAATATGGAACCTAACTCCATATGAATAATTCTGAGCAATATTCACCTGCCTGCTTCTCTTAAGACTGGGAGTTCTTTGAATATTAAGATTGTCTTTCTCACCCTATTATACTTAACACCAACCATAGTGAATACTCAACGCTTAAACACGTTTCTTGAGTTGAATCGGTTATATTTTATGATAGTATTCATGTCTGGCCACAGTGATAAGCGCATGGGTAAGAATGATTCCGGCATTCCTTAAGTTACAAGAGCAGCATTAACCAGTAGTGGTGCTGATTTGTTTCTAAGGTTGTCATTTACAAAGCTCTTGTTTTGGGATTTTCAGGCCTGAGTCTATTTTTAAAACTCCATCTCCCGAACAAAGGCAGTGGAGAAAAGAAAAATTGTTTCTCTATCTACATGTTCTTAATTTATGGGTGGGGAACTTGAGGGTGAATTTTTCTTAAATGTTCTAAATTGTCTTTTTTAATGAAATAAAAAAATCTAAAAATGTGGCTTGCTTTCTTGCTAGAGAACTAAAAGATAAAAGCCAGGAAAAATAATATTATCTAAGAAGATGACAAATCTCTCAGTGTGGTACATTTCCCTCCTCCTCACCTCTGTCTTCTCTCAACTTTTAGTTCTCACTCCTCAGCCCCCAGCCCTCACCTGGACTCTATTTTTTTTACCTAAAATATTAACACAGGATAACAGAATAATTAGCAGCAGCCACAGGAGATGGGCTTCCCTTGTGGCTCAGCTTGTAAAGAATCTGCCTGCAATGCAGGAGACCTGGGTTGGAGACCTGGGTTTGATCCCTGGATTGGGAAGATTCCCTGGAGAAGGGAAGGGCTGCCCACTCCAGTATTCTGACCTAGACAATTTCATGGACTGTATAGTCCACGGAGTCGCAAAAGAGTCAGACATGACTAAGCAACTAAGACACACAGAAGGAGACTTTGTTAGAAATCATTAACACCAAACAATCTGGAATTCAATTTCTGTCTTATTTGACTAACTTTTATTTCCATTTTATTTGGCCACACTTAGGCACTCACCTCAAGATATCCACATTGGTGTTATTGATGGCAACAAGAAACAAAGCTCACCAACTCGTAACCAGCAAATGGAAGTAAAGATGTCTAGAGAAACCACGGTTAAACAAGTTCAACTTCTTATTTCAGAAGTGTCCTACACTTGCTGCATGCTTGGATACTAAAATAGAGAAGGCTTTACAATAGAGGGAACGATAGTTGTTTAAATAAATGATGCTGCGAAAACTGGACAGCTATGTGAAAAACAATGAAATTAGAACACTCTCTCACATCATAGATAAAAATTAAGACAAAATGGATTAAGGACCTAAATGCAAGACTGTATACTAAAAAGCTCTCAACACTCTTTAATATCAATCACAGTAATATCTTTTTTGATCTGTCTCCTAGAGTAATATAAATAAAAACAAAAATAAACAAGGCAGTTAAACTCAAAAGCTTGCATACAAAGGAAACCATAAACAAAATGAAAAGACAACCCACAGGATGGGAGAAAATGTTTGTAAACGATGCAATCAACAGGGATTAATCTCCAAAATGTAAAAATAGTTCATGCAGCTCAAAATAAAAAATGCAACACCAAATCAAAAAAATGAGCAGAAGACCTAAATAAACTTTTCTCCAAAGAAGACATATGGATGGCCAAGAGGCACATGGAAAGCAAATAAAAACTACAATGAGATGTCACCTCAATCACTCAGCATGACCATCATCAAAAAGTCTACAAACAATAAATGTTGGAGAAGGTGTGGAAAACAAGGGAACATTCCAACACTGCCGGTTGGAAGGTAAACTGGTACAGTCACTATGGACAACAGTATGGAGAAAATTAAAGATAGAACTACCATATGATCCAGCAACCCTAACTCCTGGGCATATATCCAAAGAAAACCATGGTTTGAAAGGATATATGCACCCCAGTGTTCACTATAGCACTGTTTACAATAGCCAAGACATGGAAGCAACCTATGCGTCCATCAACAGATGAATGGATAAAGAGGTGATACACATACACAATGGAATATTACTCAGCCACAAAAAGGGATGAAATAATGCCATCTGCAGCAGCATGGATGGACCTGGAGATTATCACGTTGTTTGTGTTGTTTAATCCCTAAGTCTTGTCTAAGTCTTTCACGACCCCATGGACTGTAGCCCGCCAGGTTCCTCTAAGATTTCCCAGGGAAAAATACTGAAAAGGGTTGCCATTTCCTTCTCCAGGGGATCTTCCCAGCCTAGGGATCAAGGATCAAACCCGTGTTTCTTGCACCGTAGGCAGATTCTTTACCACTGAGTCAAATAAATCATAATTCAATATAAAATTAAAAAAATTTTTAAATACAATAAGAAATGTTACCAGTGTGATTGTTCTACACATATGTGGATCAGTTACCCAATTCCCTAATTCAGCAACTTTAAGCAAGGGCCAACAGTTTTATAAACTGATTTGTAAAGAAGAAATGCTTCAGCAATCATTAAATGAGAGAAAAAATCTTGACATGAAATAATCCTTACAGTTTTCTATAGGGTCAAGAATTCACACATCCACATATCAAATGCAATGCTGAAATGGGGAACAGTCATTATAACACACAGCCAGTCTCTCCAGTTTAAATGGTTTCAAGTTGTACTCTTGCAACACAAAGCGCTACGTGTTACAAGTGCTCATATTCCAGTCCATTTTGAACTCCTACTTCCGGTTAAAGGAGGGAGTAACACAAGAGGTTCAGGTATCTGGCGCTTAATTGTTTCCTTCTCTTTTCCCTTTCAAAGTAAGAGGACTAGGAGCATATTTCTCATTTTCTTGGAAAAATTATCAGACCTGTCTGAATCTCAGTTTCTTCAGGAGAGGAAAATAACACTACCTCACCCAGTTATTGAAAGAAAGAAAAGATATAACAGATGTAAATAGTGAATTGTAAACAGTTGCTCAGTAAAGAGTAGTTATCACTATTAGCACTGCTATTGATAATATTTTTTAGAGTTGTTTGTTATAAACTATCTATCCAAACTTCCAATCTTTACAACATTCACCAAATTCAAATCTAAATAGACAAACTCTCAGATCTTTTAGGTGTTATACAGAAAACTTCAAAGGTGATTAAGCACATTTATGTTTACATGTTTCTAAAATACATTTGTTCAAAGCTTCAGCTTTGGGATTTTAATAATAAAGTGAATTAGCCACCTATATTCTAGTTGGTTCTTCATCAAAAATTACTTTCCAACAAGAAAATCCCATTTTACCAATATAAAAATTCTAGTAGTGGCTGGTTGAAATATTTGAGATCTTGTTGAAAAAGAGAAGAATATGTTGTTTTAGCAGCTCTTGGGGTAGTTAAGTTGAAAATGCCAAGAAAAGATATTTTCATGCTGTTTTTTTCCCCCACAATTTTCCACTTTAACATCTTTTAAACTTGCAATTTAGCTACACATTATTCTTTATTGTTTTTCAGTCTTGGAGGCAGGTTGAAATTAATCAACCAACCAAAGACCTGGAACTACCAAGAATTCTGGTTCTCATTCTCATACTGATTTAGTTCTGAAATTACCATAAATTAGGGTAATAACTTGACCACTTTCAGGACTGTATTGGCAAAGACCCTTCTGCTTCATCTTCGCATAGCCCCTCTCCTTCTCTCCTTTTCAGTGCCAGTGCTCAGATAACACTGTAGAACTGAATTTATCACAGTAAAATTGCTTCCATCAGACAATCAGATTATTAATAAAATTTAACAAAAAATAATCATAAATGACTTTCCTACAAAGTATGCTTGTTTTCTTTTTCATAACACAGTTCTAATTGCCTCATAAAAGCCTATGAAATTAATTTCTCCTGGTTTCAGTCACTTTAATCTCTTCAGCAAACCCAAGGGAGAAAGGACTAAGTTCTGGAGAATTCTGTTATTTAAAATGCAGTTAATAGTCCAAAGAAGAATCCAGTCAAGGACACTGAGAAGAAAGGTAGATGATAAATCAAAATAGTATAATTTCGTAAAGCCAAGTTTTTTAAAAAGGTGCAATAAAGAGGGCGTGGTCAGTTGTGTTAAACACTAGTGACAAGCAGAGTAAGATAAGGACTGAGAATGGATGATCCAATTTGACAAGATGGAAGCCAACGTTGGCTCACAAAGGTGGTTTTAGGTGGAATAGCGAAATGAAAATTTGATTAGAATTGTCGTAAGTATGGGAGCTGAGACTGTGGAAATACTGAGGGTTGCTATAAAGGATGGTAAATAAGTTGGTAGCCACAGAGGGTCTAGAAGCAAGGGAGGTTTCTTTTCTCCTTTTGTTTAAGGTTGTTGATTAATAACAGAGTACATTATAAAGAAGTCTGAATGACCAAGAGTTGATGCTTTTGAACAGTGGTGTTGGAGAAGGCTCTTGAGAGTCTCCTGGACCACAAGAAGATCAAACCAGTCAATCCTAAAGAAAATCAACCTTGGACATTCATTGGAAGAACTGATGCTGAAGCTGAAGCTCCAACACTTTGGCCACCTGATGTGAAGAAAAGACCCTGATGCTAGGAAAGATTGAAGGTAGGAGCAGAGGGAACGACAGAGGACGAGATGGTTGGATGGCATCACTGATTCAACGGACATGAGTTTGAGCAAGCTCCAAGAGATGGTGAAGGGCTTGGAAGCCTAGCACGTTGCAGTCCATGGGGCACAAAGAGTCAAACACGACTGAGCAACTGAACAACAACAACATTATAGCAGAGAAAAAAGAAGACGTGTGATGATGCAGGACAGAAAAGAGGCAATCAGAGCAGTAAAGTTCTTGATAAAGTGAAAATTAATGGAATCCACTGAGTAAGTAAAGGATTTTCCTAAAATAAAGAGATGTTTTCATTGCATCCGAAGGCTACAGATGTGGGTGGGCTGGTTGGTGGGAAAACAGCTTTACCTTCTGATTGCATCTGCTTTACCAGGGAGATAAGAAGCAAAATCATCCACTGATAGTGAGGAGCAGGGAAGAGGAGTTGAAAATTTGAGGGAAAAAAAAGGTATGAAATAGTAATCTCTGAAGACAGAAAATAAATCAATAAGGAAATGGGAACTGTGGTTGACTGAAACTGCATTAAGACCCACTTGAGACACACAGTCATAAAATTTAAAAGAGATCAGTCAGAATTGTTAGATGTTTTCCTCCAGCCATCAACTCCAAGCTTGGGAAACATTTATTGAACGTTTATCATGTGCCAAGCACTGCCTAAGCATCTTACCTTTATTATTATTGTGAGCCCACAACAACCCTATGAGTTGGGCACTCATGAGAAAACTGAGGTACAGAGATGTTAAGAAACTTTTCCAAGGCAATGTAGCTAATAAATATTGGACGCAGGATTGAAGGAGATCACATCTTTAGCCACTAAATGACTCTATTTTTATGTACATCATTGGGATTAAGCAATATTGATTTCTACCATTTAAGTAAGGCAGAGAGGGAGGTAAGGAAGGCATGGATTGGAAGCACTGTTGTAATCAAAGAATTATCATAGAGACAGTGAACTGGAAAGAGAGGAGAGGTGGTTGATGACTGGGATGTTAGACACTGAGATTTTGAGAGCAGCAGTTATTCATAATGACAAAATCTAAAGTGTGACCATAAGAGTTGGCAACGGAGCTCAGGGAGAAGGCTAAGGAAAAGACTGTAGGAGAAAAGGTCAAGGAACTACAAAATATTCAGGCATTGGATGGATTTTCCACATGAACAGGAGTAGTGATAGAAAGAAGAATGTAAGTTAGATGTTAAATTCTTCACCAAATGAGGAAGACTGACCAGGAGATTACTGCAAGAAGGAAGGACATACACAGTCAGTAGCCTTAATCCAAATATAGGTTACCAACCTGTCCCAGTTTGCCTAGAACTTGCCCAGTTTTAATACTGAAAGTCCTACCTCCTGGACCTCCATGAGCTAAAGATTTTGAGAGAGAAGACAGAATGAGCTATTTCCTGAAAGTTGCAATAAAAACATAATACCTGCTCTATCTCCAGGCTCTGTGTGATAATGGATGTTTTAAATTCTAAATTAAAATAAACCTGTCATCTGCCAGTAAAACTACTTTATTTAACTCCTCATCTCAGAATAGGATGCTTTGCTCACATTCGCTAATTTGTTCAAGGCAAAGATTTCCAACTCATTTTCCTCCCATTTTGCCTGACTCATTCCCTTAAGGGCAATGATCCTGTTTCCTATCTCGTCAAACCTATTATGCTCTAAAAGCTAGAGCTAATTTCCTATGATCAATCAGTGTTCTAAGTGCCTGAATAGGTCCGATGGAAAATATTGTTTGGTTGACAAAATCATATCCCACTAAAGAGCGTGAGCACTTGGGAAATGTCTGATATTGCAATATCATCTTAATCCCACATGTCTGAAATGAGAAATGTCTCTGCTACAGTAAGATCTGCATCTCCCACCCCTCTGTTTCAAAGACTTCTAGGTTAGGGAATGGAGAACTACAGCATTTCACAGACAGGAAAAACTTGAAAGACACTTTAGGAGTGACTAAAGAGTCATGGAAACAATCTTCTTTGATTGAATCTTTGCATGATCTTTCCACTCAGATAATGCACTAAATGTAGTTTCGCCTGGCTGCAAATACTGCATGGTATTTTCCAATTTGTTTTATTACATGGACAAAATCTGTGGCATATCAAATGATTTCAAAATAGTATGTGCAAAGAGAAAGGCTGAAAGAATAATTGAAAAATAATCCAAAAGTTGCAATGAGAACATTAGGCTGGTCTGAGCTGTCTTCCAGGTCTTTCTTGCCTTTTAACCATACTCTTCTGCCTCCTTGCTCCTATCACTAAGTTTCTCAAAAGCAAAGCCTATATATCTTCAGCTCCAACTCATTACTTGGCTTGCAATCTGACATCAGCCCACATTCTATAAAAAGGTCACTAATAACTACTTTAATAGTCATTTCTAAGAAAATCCCAGTTTCCTATACTTGGCGCTAGTGGTAAAGAACCTGCCTGCCAATGTAGGAGGTGTAAAAGACATGGGTTCAATCCCTGGGTCAGGAAGATCCCCTAGAGAAGGAAATGGCAACCCACTCCAGTATTCTTGCCTGGAGAATCCCATGGACAGAGGGGCCTGGTGGGCTACAGTCCATGGGGTCTCAAAAGAGTCAAACATGACGGAAACAACTTAATACTTTTACTATTTTGAGCATATAAGGAATGAACTATGTAACTAAATATGAGCTAACTTTTGTAGTGTGTGTGTTAGTTACACACATTATAAATCTAACAAAAGTCCTTTGATAGAAACCACATATCCTAATTTGAGGTTTAAACTTTGATCTCTATAAATTTAGCACCCATCCCTCCTTGAAATTTCAGCAACACTTAAAATCATTTGCTATCTCTTCCTCGTGAAATTATCTCACCCCTGTCCTATTTTTCAAACCTAAATGTCAACTTATCCTACTTATCCTACCTCCACCAGAGGTCTGACAGTTATTCCTTTTCATTGACTTCCACATAGTAGCTTCTCAATCATCTTAATTGCCAACTTCTGGTTTATCTAGAATATTATTGCCTAATTAATCTTCCAAACTCAATGTTACAACATCCTTTATTCAGAAATCTTTAAGAGCCTCCTACTGTGTGGCAAAATTTATATATTTCTCTGATGATACTTATCTTACAATCAAATCACACCTCTTAGATCCTAAAATCAGAAATAAGAAAGTCATGAATAATCAAAAATAAAATAAAAATAAAAATTACCTTGGAAAAGTCCTTCGACAGGCATTCCACTGGAGACCACGAGTTTGTTCAGCACAAGTTTTTCCTCCAGCTTTGGAACAGATTCCTGTTTCTTTGGTTGAGCACCAGATGAAGTAGTTGGCTTGCTTTTAGGGTCCATTATATATGAAAAATGCATACATGCATATCTTTAAAAGTTAGAATCACACCCAGCTCAGTGATATGCTTGAACTTGAGAGGCCCCACAGAACAGAGACATGAGGAAACCACAGATTCACGTCTTTCCTTCCATACTTACTTCAGATAATCACTGAATGATGGACAGTATTGCCAGCACCAGTTAAGTTGTAATTTTTCTATTTCTAGGATTGCTTAGTTTGCTTCCATTTTGCTAAGATGATGGAATTCTACTGTACATCCTCTTTAAAGGTTATCTAGATACTTTACTTCTCCCCACAAACTCTGAGGTTTGGAATCATGTCATATTCTTATTTGTCTATTCTACAGCACTTAACACTGTTAATTGGTCTATTTTAAATATAATAATAAAATAATATCAATAAACTCCAGTGGAGGCAGTAAAATAAACTTATAATTGCTATCTATATTTGATAGCCAAAATACATATGTTAAAGTATACATATATTTAAATAGACATATGTATATATTCCAAAATAATAAGAATAATCTAGAGTTACTGTATTAATGTGACCCTATAGACTGTAGCCCCCCAGGTTCTTCTGTCCAGGGGGTTCTAAGCAAGAATACTGCAGTGGGTTGCCATTTCCTCTTCCAGGGGATCTTCCCGACCCAGGGATCGAACCCATGTCTCCTGCATTTGGCCGGGGGATTCTTTACCACTGAGCCACCTGAGAAGCCATTAAGTTAATAATAAGGAAATTACTGTACTAGGTCATCATGATTATATTAAAATAAAGGGAAATTTTACATTCCTACATTAAAACATGTAAGGCTTGCCAATGTTATTTTAAATATACCCCATAAATACACTCCAAGATATCCCAGAAATCATAATTATACCACCCTATGTAATCGAAGGATATCACTAGAGCTATTCAAATATTTACCTTGGGGAAGTAGATGTTCAGAGCTGCTTCTGCGAATCAATTTAAATAAACTACCCTGTGCATTTTGACGGACATAAAATAAATGTTGGACTTGCTGCCACATCGTCTAGATACCTGTATTGGATTCTTCCTGAAATTTAGTAATAGAGTCTACCCTGTAGCATCCGAAAGTGCACACTTGGCAGGTTTGAGAAGTCATCTTGAGTTGGGGCAGTGCTTGTGGACATACCCCAGAAGGCACCCAAAGGGAAGTATAAGGGTGACTCTAGGTGGTGTCACACAGCCTTTCTTCCCTGGGCAACACCCGCGGAGCTTTGAGAATGTTCCTGGGAACATAGCTCCCCCGAGGCAAAGTTAGCGCTTCTAACCGACCACTAGAGGACTCAGGGGGATCGTTAATGCATGCTGCCCTCTGGGGGTCGCGGAAGGAAACAGCTCCAGGGCTGTGATGAAGTTTACTTGCCGACACAAACCAGCATCCGGCACTGAGGCTGAAATACTGGAACATAGAGAGATGGATCTCAGTTATTTGAAGCTAGGTGAAGATGTCTTCTGGGTCACTAATGCCTGACTTGCTTAGTCGAGAAACAAATTCCCACCTAGAAATTTTTACTCGTATCCAAATATGTTGCCCTGAAGGAGAAAAATTGTATGTCAGAATTAGAAAATAATAAGATATAATATATACTGGCTTTGAGATTAGACAGATGTATTCAAATTCCAGCTTGGCCGTTTACTAGCATGATATGATGAATAATGTATTTGATCTAATTTTCAGTTTCCTTATTTGGAAAAGGAATAGTACCTGGTATAGACGATGCTTCAAAAACAGAATCTATTTGATAAAGGAAGTTGTACTTGTTTTTTATTTTTATTTAACTTAATACAACTGGACTCTCTGATACTCTGGGTGTATTCAGTGCTGTCTCCAGCTACCTTTGATAAAATCTGACATCTCTGTCAGGATCCATCCAGACTCCAGACCAGTAAGAACCAGACCTGGTGAAATGTGAGGTGCCCCAGAAAAATGTACTGCTCCTAAATCTGCGGTGTTTTGTACTTTGGGCATTGAGGTTTAATAGTTCTCATGAATATCGGATGGTAGCCTATCTTTCTAACATTTTCCCACTTATGTAGTTAATATGTCTAACTGCAACTTTCATCTGCATACCTCTGGTTTCTCAACGGACGTGTGGCCTCATCATGAATTACAGACGCCAGAACCAGCAGTGGGAAGGCATGTAGTGGGAAGGTCAAGCTGCCTAACCGACCTCTGCCAGTTTCACCTGGTACTGGTTTCTGCACCGAGGCTCTGTGAAAAGGACATGTGCTTAGAGCTTTGCTCTTTAGTTTTTTCTTTCCATCTTCTTTTTCTTGTAATAGTAATGGATTTCCACTGGCCCACCTGTTTTACTCCTCTGGAGTCCCAAATAACCAGGAGCATGTATTTTCAGAATATCAACATAGGAGGTAAGTGGTATGGTAATTAATTAATGGCCCATGAATTGCAAAGGGTAATAAATAGTCCTACACTATTAATAATAATAGTAATACACTAAATAAATAGTAATACACTAAAATTTAGACCTTGTTAGACCTCAAAGTTTCTAATAGATAGACACCGATATTCATCTTAAAGTATTTAAAGTACTTCCATCTCCTCTCTGGTCTCACTTTAGTAGTCTACGTTGCATAAAAGATACTGATTTATAAATTAATGAATTTGTTGAAGAAGAAAATTTATTTGACTGGATGTTTGTCAATATTGCTATTTTAAAAACTACTCAAATACTGCACTGGTACATTTTGTCCTACAACAATAAGCACTCTATCATTATGTGAAACAGAGAATTTGCCACAGCAGTCAATTATAAAAACTAATCTTTGAATTACATTGAATTAAACATCAAAGGATTAAATGCCAGAAAAGGTAACATTTTTCATTTCCATGTAGTTATAAAACTGTAACTCTGGAAAATGTTTTTCCAGGAGTTTACTGCTTTTTCAAGTCACTGTCGTCAGATTTTGACATAAACTATTTCAGGCACCCAATTTAGAAAACAAGCAGCTATTAAATGTCCAAAATGCCTATTGCCATAAATGGTTTAATAACAGAATAATGTTAATGTGTTTGCCTCTGCCTCCTTCTCAAAAGGTAGGCAGTTCAAGGTATGTTTATTCATTTTTACAAATATATTTCCCTATTCTGTCAAAAAGAGAAGCATAATTCAATTGAAGCACATCAGAACTGTGCTTCCTTATACCATATAATGTGACAAGCTATAAATAAAATGAACTTTTTATGAATACATTATGCATGGGATTTGTTCCCAGGGTTGCATATAAAGAGTATTTTAATGACATACATTTTTCTAGGTAACCAAAAGCAAGCTGCGATTTCAACAATCCATAGACTGAACATAAAGCAATTTTAAAGTGTCCTGGCACAAATTCAGCCATCTTGGCACCTGAAATATTGACATGACAACACGGTAACCTTCACCTAGAAAATTATCCCCTTAGGAAATTATGTTGGCCACCATGGACTTCTTTGTAATACTTGAAGTATTTATTTCATGTGAGTAGAATGTCTATTTCAGGTTTCTTCACATGGCATCTATCACGGCATATCCTTTAGCTATAAATGCACATATACAATTATTATTTGATAAAGTTATATGAACAATTGGAAAACATAATAGGCCCCAAAATTGTATAATTTAGTAGGGAAAATAACAAACAAAAAACCATGCATAATGTCAAAATGATCACAATATAGTTTATTAAAAGGCTGGATTTAAATAAAGGATAATCCTGATTTCTCAGAAAGAAAAGAATATATTTTTAGAAAAACCTGGAAGAAATTCAAGAAAATGTTAGTAATAGATATCTTTTGTGGGGGTGCATATTCTTTCTTTGTATGTTTCTGTATTTTTACTTTCTCTACCATAAATGTTCATTGTTTTTTGGAGACAAAATAACATTCCTTTTAAACAAACCTACCAAATGCCAAGGCACTAGGTGTATGGCAGAAAACAAAAAACTAAGTCCCAGCCCTATTCACAGAGCTTATGTTCTTCAAGGGGGTGTGGGGTTGGAGCAGGGAGTGACAGACAGTAACCAAATAAATGTGTAAATAAATAGAATATTAGTGTTACGAAGGGGAAAAGCACATTAAGAAGATAGGGACATACAGGGAATGGGAAAGTGTGATTTTATACAGGGTGGTCAGGGAAGACTTTGTTAACGTGTCAACATATAGGAAGGGAAGAAGAGCAGAAAGCAAAGAGCTCAAAGTGATCTAGAAGAAGAAAGTGAAAGAAGTAAAAGAAAGAAAGAAGAAAAAACAAGTGAAAAATCCATGATGCAGAAGTGTATTCGCATGTTTGAGGAAGGGTGAGAGCTGCAGTTCAGAGTGAGCTGGTATGAAATGGTATATGTAATGAGCTCAGAGGAGTAGCCCGGAATCAGGGCTTGAGACATTGGCAAGACATCATCTTAGGGAGACTATGTGGGCCTTTATTTGAATAGAGATGAAGAAGAAGATAGAGGGACTAGGGACATAGCAGACTAGGCATTTACAACTGGCCTCCTATTCACTCCTCCTGGAGTAAGAAGATGAACTCCAGGCTGTCCATTCATTACCAGCCTCTTGTTTACCTTTCCTGAAGCAAGAGACAAATGGACTCCAGGACTACATCTTTATGACTGGATTTCGGTCTATATTTTGAGATCTACACTTCAATATAAAAACCAGCAAGACGAACTTCCTTGGTGGTCCAGTGGTTAAAAATCTACCTTGAGATGCAGGGGATGTGGGTTTGATCCCTGGTCAGGGAACTAAGATCCCACATGCTGGAGAACCACAATGAAAGTCCCTGCATGACGCAGAGAAGATCCCATGTGCCACAGCTAAGACCTGACTCAGTCAGAGAGATAAATACATATCCTTCAGAAAACAGCAACAGCAATAGGGTAAATAATCAGATAATGGGCATTTTTATGGCAGGGACAGAGTGCGACTAAGCCCTGTTAAAAGAGGAGGGAGATCACACACCTCAAGCAAAGGAAACATTTCACATGTGCAGAAAGACTCCTTGGTGGTCAGAAGGAGGGGGCACCATCCCATAATATGTGAAGCTAATACATGATCCCATAGGCCTCTGGGCTAGAATCCATCTTGGAAAAATGTCCCACACGCCTGTTGAGGAGGGTCCTAGGGCAGGTCAGTTGTGGAAAAAGAAATCAGATTAATTGGTTAAAGGTAAAGACCCAGAAGAACTGACCTATATAAATGATTTAACCACCTCATTACTGTACTCTTCCTCACTGGGGATCAGGAAGATCCCCTGGAGAAGGAAATGGCAACCCACTCCAGCATTCTTGCCTGGGAAATCCCATGGACAGAGGAGCCAGGCAGACTAGAGTCCATGGGGTCGCAAAGAGTCGGACACAACTGAGTGACTTCACTTTCTTTCTTTTTCTTGCTCACTGTGGGGATGCACACACCCTTTCTCTTTGGGTGTGCATCTCTGCTTTGCTTCTATCTTAGCAAAACAAACTGTTTCTCTCTGTGCTCTCATTTGGTGTTGTGCTATGTCTCTAATAATGAGCTTTGTACCTGCATTTACAGTTTGCCTCCTTGAGAAATGCATTTTTCACTAGGGGCAAAGATCTAGGGAAAAATAGCTTCTAACCTCTCGCTCTTGCTGGTCTAGTGGCCAGGATTCCTGGCTTTCATCCAGGCTACCCAGGTTCAATTCCTGGGCAGGGAATTAAGATATCACTTATGTCACCACCTCAGTGAGATCATGGACACCCTTGCTACTGTGTGCAAATAGGCTGCAAAGGGCACAGATGGAAGCTAGGAGACAAATCAGAAGTTGGAACAGAGCTCTAGAGAGACATGAAGGTGGTTTGGATCAGAATGGTACCTGTAATGGTACCTGAGAAGTGATCAGATACCAAAGGACACTCCACACTTAGGATGAACAGATAAGGGCTTTGGGGGTTGTTCACAATGAAGTTAAAAGGTATATTTGTATGGGTTAATTGTATGTGTCAACTTGACTAGGTTAGGGGATGTAGTAAAACTGGTAAAAACACTTCTGGGTTAGCATTTGAATCTGCAGACTGAATGAAGTCAATGGCCCTCACAAGATCTAATCCTCTGAGGGTCTGAGTAGAACAAAAAAGCAGAGGACAGACTCATTCGCTACCTCTGCTTGAACTAGGGCATCTCTTCTCAGTCAGCAGTGTTCCTGGTTCTCAGGCTGAGTACACTGCTGGCTTTGTGTTCTCTAGCTTGCTGACAGCAGATTGTGAGACTTCTCAGCCTTCATAATTACATGAGCCAATTCCTATAATTGTTATTGAGTCCAAGTTCGGGTCTGCTCACTGGAGGACTGGCCAATTGTCAGGAGACAAGCTGTTGAGGCAAGGAATAGAGACTTCATTTGGAAAGCTGGGCATCTGAGAAGATGGCAGACTGATGTCCTAGAGCACCATCTCAGGGTCTGGATTGTTGTTGTTCGTTAGCTCAGTTGTGTCCGAGTCTTTGCAACCCCATGGACTGCATCGCGGCAGGCTTCCCTGTCCTTCAGCATCTCCTGGAGCTTGGTCAAATTCATGTCCACTGAGTCAGTGATGCCATCCAACCATCTCATCCTCTGTTGACCCCTTCTCTTCCTGCTTTCAATCTTTTCCAGCGTCTGGGTCTTTTCCAAAGAGTCAGCTTTTCACATCAGGTGGCCAAAGTATTGGAGCTTCAACTTCAGCATCAGTCCTTCCAATGAATATTCAGGGTTGATTTCCTTTAGGATTGACTGGTTTGATCTCCTTGCTGTCCAAGGGAATTCTCAAGAGTCTTCTATGGCTAAATGATACAGAGGGTCTGGATGCCAGTTTCTTTTATAGAACAGAGATGGAGAGGAGGTGAGGATGTAAAGTAAAAAGACCATAAGCTTTGCAAAGTATCTCTAGCTTAGTCAACATCAGAAAGGGGATGTGCTACTTTCTTCTTTTGTTGCAACCATTCACAGGTAGGCAGGGTCACAATGTCTCCTCTGTGAGCTGAACAAAGGCACTTTAACATTCAGGCAGAGGGGCAGGGCTTCTTAAGGCAGATCATTGTATATGCTTATAACTATAGACAGTATCCTTTTAGTGATTATAATATTAATAACAAAAGCAACAAAAAGATCCAATATAGAGTCGTATTTTGCTCTTCCCTGTTACATAATAAATCTCCTCATGTAAGATATATATCTGTGCATGCGTGCTAAGTCACTTCAGTCATGTCCAACTCTTTGTGACCCCATGGACTGTAGCCCTCCAGGCTCCTCTGTCCCTGGGATTCTCCAGACAAGAATACTAGAGTGGGTTGCCATGCTCTCCTCCAGGGGATCTCCCTGACCCAGAGATCAAACTCTCATCCCTTACTTCTCCTGCATTGGCAAGCGGGTTCTTTACCACTAGACGCACGTAGGAAACCCCTTAAGATATTTTACTGGTTCTCTGTCTCTGGAGAAATCCTAACACAGTATATTTCCTTTGATGAAAGGTCTAATGTTTAATAACTAAATGGCTCAGTTTTCTACGTCTTAGTGGTCAACAACTGGTCTTAGTTTCAACAACCTCCTCCAAAAATTTTATGAGTTCTTATTTTAGCACAGGAAGAATTAGTAAAAATTTACTTTTTTCCAATTATTCATAGGAAGACTTTAACCAGGTACAGTTAATTTTTCACACTATCTACATTCTTGCTAGTTGTTGAAGAATTAGTGTCAGACATCCAATGAAGACTCAAACAAGCTTTTCTAAAATGCAATAGTCATCTATTAAACATTCTAAAATTCCAAAGTGAGAAAATGGATTTTGCAACTTAAATGTCTTCCCTGTTTTCAGAGAACTAGTTTAGAGATGGCCACATGCTAACCCATGGGATAGGTTTTCTTAGTAGAGTGATTTAAGCCTCCAGTTCTTAAAAAACATTCCAAAATGATATTGAAAAAAAAAAAGTCACCTTTGTAAAAAAAAAAAAAAAGGCTATATTTTAAATGTCAGTTAAAAATATGGAGTAGAAGAGTTTAAAAGCTAAAACTTCAAATTTCAAAACAGATGGCTTGGGTTGAGTCCCTGCTTACCCTTAACCAACTGTGTGACCTTGAACCTGTTACTTAAGCTCTCTGAGCCTCAGTTTTCTCAATTGTAAAGTGTTACAAAAGTTCATGCCTCTAAAATCATTCTGAAAGGTTTATGAATTCCAGAAGTCTCCTGGATATCAGGGTCTGGGCTTTCCTTTAGCCCCCAGTTTTTCACTCCAGCCAAGTTTCCACCTTTTGGTCTCCCAAATGTGACAGCTTCTGATTACTATGCCTAGATGATTTATTTCACAGCAGAAGAAAGATATACAAGAAGCATCCTTTGAAAGCAGATACTCATTTCTCGTTCTCTTTAGTGCTGCTAATCTTCAGCTACATCTTCCCAGTTCCTGGTTATTGAATTGTTTTCAGTGTTAACTACGTTTATCCAGCTTCTGCTTTCTGCCAGGCACAATTTTAGGCACTTTCATTCATTTATCTCATTTAATTTTAATAGAAACCTTAAATGAATGGTGTTATTTTTCAAAAGTAGGCACAATAGTGATCCCCAAAGGTGTCCATGCTCTAAATATCAAGTTCTATAGTTATGTTATTTTACATGGCAAAGGGGACTCACAGATGTGATTAAGGTTAAGGATCTTGAGATGAGGAAATTTTCCTGGATTATCCCAAGGGGGTATGAACCCCCTTGGGGTAAGCTCAGTGAGACTCTTAGACTTCTGGCCTCCAGAACTGTTAAGATAGCAAATTTGTGTTATATTAAGCCAATAAGTTTGTGGTAGTTTGTTACAGTAGCAATAGGAAATCAATATGCATCCTTTCTCATGTAATTTTAAAACTCTGTGTATGGTTAGGCCACTCAAGATAGCTGTTCTCTTGCTCTCTGTACACCCTCTGCTCAACCAGTGCCTGCTTTACCAAAACCCTACTCACATGACAGACCTGCCTACATACTTGTCCCTGATCTAGCTAGTGACTGCCCTTATCAAAGGAGTGATGAGGGCTGTGCCCCTCCGTTAGTTTCCCTAGTAACCAGCCAGTCAACCTGATGGCAGATTCCCCTATAGCTGGTAATCTCTCCTCCCCTGGGAGCAAACACTGCTGTCATGTCTGCTGCACACAGGGTGGGGGGAGGGGTTGTCGCTGCAGGACCTTGTTTCCAACATGTAAGCTCCCCTTGTCCATCAAACCATTGGTGTCTCTGTCACCTGTCTCCAGCCTCCTCCTCCAGCCTTGAAGCTAGACAAGTACAGGCCTTGCAGGACTGTGTGCTCCAGTGCAACACTTAGAGAAATAAATTCTGTTCTAACTTTCACTCAGCCTCACCTTCTGGGTCCCCTCTCCCTTCACTTTGCCGTCAGTCTTTGTTGTCTCAGGTCTGCTGCTGCTGCTGCTAAGTCGCTTTAGTCGTGTCCGACTCTGTGCGACCCTATAGATGGCAGCCCACCGCCACTACCTTTTCTCTAATGTTCTATCACACACATGTTAAGCATGGACTATTACCTCTTTGATGTTGATATCAAATATCACATCTTTTATCTATCCCTCATCAGTGGTATATGCTGCTGCTGCTGCTGCTGCTAAGGCACTTCAGTCGTGTCCGACTCTGTGCAACCCCATAGATGGCAGCCCACCAGGCTCCCCAATCCCTGGGATTCTCCAGGCAAGAACACTGGAGTGGGTTGCCATTTCCTTCTCCAATGCATGAAAGTGAAAAGTGAAAGTGAAGTCGCTCAGTCGTATCCGACTCTTAGCGACCCCATGGACTGCAGCCCACCAAAAGGCTCCTCCGTCCATGGGATTTTCCAGGCAAGAGTGCTGGAGTGGGGTGCCATTGCCTTCTCTGGCATATGTGCAGATATTAACTATACAGAAAAAAAATATCATCATAGACTTTAACTAAAAGATAATATATTGTACCTTACATGTGTGTGCCCAGTTGCTCAGTCATGTCCAACTCTTTGTGACCCCATGGACTGTAGCCCACCAGGCTCCTCTGTGTGTGGAAATTTCCAGGCAAGAGTACTGGAGTGGGTTGCCATTTCCTTCTCCAAGGTATCTTCCCCACCCAGGGATTGAACCCACATCTCCTGAGTTGGTGGCAGATTCTTTACCATTGGAACTACCTGGGAAGCCCAGTACCTTAAATATGTAAATAACCATAATAAATTGAAATCTAGTTGATTTGCAAAGACCTTAACTAAGACTATTTAATTGACTAGCTCTACCAGACTTCAGGCAATAAAGCCTCCAGATTGGGCCCTTGGACACATGCTTTGGTATGACTGGCTTTTCCACCTGGGTCTGATGAAAAAGTGAAAGTGTTAGTTACTCAGTCATGTCTGACCACATGGACTGTAGCCTTCCAGGCTCCTCTGTCCATGGAATTCTCCAAACAAAATTATTGGTAGCCATTCCATTCTCCAGGGGATCTTCCTGGCCCAGGTCTCCTGCATTGCAGGCAGATTCCTTACCATCAGAGCCATTAGGGAATCTCCCACCTGGGTCTGGGAGATGTCAGCTTGGCCATTCACTACAAGAAACCTACATGGAAAAGATCCATTCTGGCCTCAGGCCTAAAACCACATTTTCTCATTTTAGATTTACCATAAAACCCTGTACTTGGGAAATTATTGATTTGTCATTATAAAAGATGAAACCTTGATTCTACCAGTACATGAATAAAAGAAATAAAAATTCTATCCAGCTTGTGCATATATCATACTGGATGTAATTAATTGTATGGGTATCTGTCTATCCTTTAAACTGAACCACGAGTTCCCTGAATGCCCTGTTCAATGCTGTATTCTCAGCACCCAACGTAGTCCATATCACTGTGAGAAGACTCAGTAAATCTTGGATAATTAATTATTAATTTATTTATGAAACAATAGGGCAGATGAGGGGTAAGTCAATTTTGTAAGTTTGTCTTTGCTCCTTCCCTGGCAGTGCCTTTCTTTTATGTGTGGGCACTCGTTTTCTTTTTCTATCCCCTTCCAATGCTCCCTCATCATATCCCGTGGTCCTCTCATGACCTTCCCTTTGTAGGGGCCAACCCACTCCAGTACTCTTGCCTGGAGAATCCCAGGGATGGGGGAGCCTGGTGGGCTGCCGTCCATGGGGTCGCACAGAGTCAGACACGACTGAAGCGACTTAGCAGCAGCTGCCTCCAGCTCAGTTCAATCCTGTACTTTCCCATCTAGGGAGGATGAAGAATATGATGTTTGGTTTTTGATGTTTGGCTAGAACTGACTGTTACAGAAAAGGACTTCCCTGGGGGCTCAGATGGTAAAGAATCTGTCTGCAATGCAGTAGATCCGGGTTTAATCCTGGGTCAGGAAGATCCCCTGAAGAAGGGAATGGCTACCCACTTCAGTGTTCTTGCCTGGAGAATTCCATGGAGAGAGGAGTTACAGTCCATGGGGTCGCAAAGAGTCGGATGCAACTGAGCAAGTAAGCACACATACACACTATTACAAAACGGCTGTAATTCTCTGGACCAGGCAAATGTTTAGAGGTGACCTGTTTACTTCTGGGTGTTTTTGAAACTTTATCAGAAACACTTCTGCTGGGCTGCTTGAGCTATAACTTCAATGAGGGAAACAATACCTCTTATTCACTTAATCCCTTTCCCCTCAGTCCCTGGATTTTGGTTTTACCCTCTATGCAGAGTCTCTTCCAGGAAATTCTCTTGGACAGGACTTCCAGTGGCTCCAGACAGCTCTCTTCGCTCTTTGGACCATATCTAGTCTACAAGGAACAGTCACATATCTAACCCACAGCTAGAGGTGAGTGCATTTACTTCCCAGATACAGCAACTTGTGCTTACTCTTCCACAAAGTGGCTCACAGCAATGTCTCCTACACAATTAGACCTCAGCTCTGGGTCTCCCACAATCCAAGAGATACATCTCAAACTCCTGAAATAGTGGCACTGGAACCCCTCTGCTCCAGGCTTAAAATAAAGGTAATAAAAATCTCCATTCTACATCCTTAAAGGAGAGTATTGATAAAACAACTTGACAAAATTTCTCTCTTAAGAAATCTTTTCACGTATACTTCCTTTTTTTACTTTCCACCTTTGGCATCAATAGGAGATTCAGTCTTACCACTTTGCCCGAGACTGTCCCAGTTTTAGCACTGAAAATCCTGCATCCTGGTAAGCCCCTCAGTTCCAGGCAACATGACAGTGGATAACCCTGCCACTAGGTAAAAGGTCCGAAAGTCACAAAACTGATGTTTTGTTCACATGCGTCCAGAATCTTCATTTTGATGTGGCACCCTAGCACAGTGTATCAATATTATTTTATTGTCTTGTTATCAAGTCAAAGCTCACTCTGCTCACTGCACAACAAATCAATAAGTTGGAGACAAGGTGTTGAGGCAAGGAATACAACTTTATTCAGAAAGCCAGTAGACCAAGAAGATGGCAGACTAACATCTCAAAATAGCCATCTTATCAGGGTCTGGATGCCAGGTTCTTTTATCAAATAGAGATGGGAAAAGGTAAGGAAGTAAAGCAAAAAGGCCATTAATCTTGAAAATATGTCCTGGAATGGCCAACCTTATGTAGGGAATGTGTTCGTTTCTTCTAGCGATGGCACCCCACTCCAGTACCCTTGCCTGGAAAATCCCATGGATGGAGGAGCCTGGTGGGCTGCCGTCTATGGGATCACACGGAGTCAGACACGACTGAAGTGACTTAGCAGCAGCAGCAGCAGCCACCCACAGGTGGACAGGGTCCTGAACAAAGGTATTTTGGTTTAACATTCAGGCAGAAGGACAGGGTTCCCCCAAAGCAGACTATTATATATGGATAGTATGCTTTTAGTGAACAAAAGCAACAGAAAGCAAAACTTAAATAAAACAGATCCAACATGAAGTCAAAATTGGTTCTTCCCTGTAATTGCCTAAAACTTTCAGCTTAATATCCCATTACTTATGTACAGATACTTTTCATTATAGGGGACTGGACTATAAAAAGTAGGAAGTCAAGAAACAGCTGGAGTAACAGGCAAATTTGGCCTTGGAGTACAGAATAAAGCAGGGCAAAGGCTAATAGAGTTTTGCCAAAAGAACGCACTGGTTATAGCAAACACCCTCTTCCAACAACACAAGAGAAGACTCTACACATGGACATCACCACATGGCCAACACTGAAGTCAGATTTATTGTATTCTTTGCAGCCAAAGATGGAGAAGCTATATACAGTGAGCAAAAACAAGACCAGGAGCTGACTGTGGCTCAGATCATGAATTTCTTGTTGCCAAATTCAGACTTAAATTGAAGAAAGTGGGGAAAACCAGTAGACCATTCAGGTATGACCTAAATCAAATCCCTTATGATTACATAGTAGAAGTGACAAATAGATTCAAGGAATTAGGTCTGATAGACAGAGTACCTGATGAACCATGGACAGAGGTTCATGACATTGTACAGGACACAGGGATCAAGACCATCTCCAAGAAAAAGAAATGCAAAAAGGCAAAATGGCTGTCTGAGGAAGCTTTACAAATAGCTGTGAAAAGAAGAGAAGTGAAAAGCAAAGGGGAAAAGGAAAGATATAAGCATCTGAATGCAGAGTTCCAAAGACTAGCAAGGAGAGATAAGAAAGCCTTCCTCAGTGATCAATGCAAAGAAATAGAGGGAAACAACAGCATGGGAAACATTAGAGATCTCTTCAAGAAAATTAGAGATACCAAGACAACATTTCACGCAAAGATGGGCTCAATAAAGGATAGAAATGGTATGGACCTAACAGAAGCAGAAGATATTAAGAACAGGTGGCAAGAATACACAGAAGAACTGTACAAAAAAGATCTTCATGACCCAGATAATCACCATGGTGTGATCACTCACCTAGAGCCAGACATCCTGGAATGTGAAGTCAAGTGGGCCTTAGGAAGCATCACTACGAACAAAGCTAGTGGAGGTGATGGAATTCCAGTTGAGCTATTTCAAATCCTGAAAGATGATGCTGTGAAAGTGCTGCACTCAATATGCCAGCAAATTTGGAAAACTCAGCAGTGGCCACAGGACTGGAAAAGGTCAGTTTTCATTCCGATCCCAAAGAAAGGCAATGCCAAAGAATGCTCAAACTACCGCGCAATTGCATTCATCTCACACGCTAGTAAAGTAATGCTCAAAATTCTCCAAGTCAGACTTCAGCAATACATGAACCGTGAACTTCCAGATGTTCAAGCTGGCTTTAGAAAAGGCAGAGGAACCAGAGATCAAATTGCCAATATCCGTTGGGTCATTGAAAAAGCAAGAGAATTCCAGAAAAACATCTATTTCTGCTTTATTAACTATGCCAAAGCCTTTGACTGTGTGGATCACAATAAACTGTGGAAAATTCTGAAAGAGATGGGAATACCAGACCACCTGACCTGCCTCTTGAGAAACCTGTATGCAGGTCAGGAAGCAACAGTTAGAACTGGACATGGAGAACAGACTGGTTCCAAATAGGAAAAGGAGTACATCAAGGCTGTATATTGTCACCCTGCTTATTTAACTTATATGCAGAGTACATCATGAGAAACGTTGGGCGGAAGAAGCACAAGCTGGAATCAAGATTGCCGGGAGAAATATCAATAACTTCAGATATGCAGATGACACCACCCTTATGGCAGAAAGTGAAGAGGAACTTAAAAGCCTCTTGATGAAAGTGAAAGAGGAGAGTGAAAAAAATTGGCTTAAAGCTTAACATTCAGAAAACTAAGATCATGGCATGTGGTCCCATCACCTCATGGCAAATAGATGGAGAAACAGTGAAAACTGTGGCTGACTTTATTTTTGGAGGGCTCCAAATCACTGCAGATTTTGACTTCAGCCATGAAATTAAAAGACGCTTACTCCTTGGAAGGAAAGTTATGACCAACCTGCTGCTGCTAAGTCACTTCAGCCATGTCCGACTCTATGCGACCCCATAGACAGCAGCCCACCAGGCTCCCCCATCCCTGGGATTCTCCAGGCAAGAACACTGGAGTGGGTTGCCATTTCCTTCTCCAATGCATGAAAGTGAAAAGTGAAAGGGAAGTCGCTCAGTCATGTCCAACTCTTCACGACCCCATGGTCTGCAGCCTACCAGACTCCTCTGTCCATGGGATTTTCCAGGCAAGAGTACTGGAGTGGGGTGCCATTGCCTTCTCTAGACAGCATATTAACAAGCAAGACATTACTTTGCCAACAAAGGTCCATCTAGTCAAAGCTATGGTTTTTCCAGTAGTCATGTATGGATGTGAGAGTTGGACTATAAAGAAAGCTGAGCTCAGAAGAATTGATGCTTTTGAACTGTGGTGTTGGAGAACACTCTTGAGAGTCCCTTGGACAGCAAGGAGATCCAACCAGTCTATCCTAAAGGAGATCAGTCCTGGGTGTTCACTGGAAGGACTGATACTGAAACTCCAATACTTTGACCATCTGATGGGAAGAGCTGACTCATTTGAAAAGACCCTGATGCTGGGAAAGAGTGAGGGCAGTAGGAGCAGGGGACAACAGAGGATGAGATGGTTGGATGGCATCACTGATTCAATGGACATGGGTTTGGGTGAACTCAAGGAGTTAGTGATGGACAGGGAGACCTGGCGTGTGGCGGTCCATGGGATTGCAAAGAGTCCAAAACGACTGAGTGACTGAACTGAACTGAACACATATACGTGTATACCAGACAGAACTATTGTGACTAGCTTCACTTTACAGAAGAATAAATGGAGAATTACAGGAATCTGTAACTTTTTCAAAGTCTCATTGTTGCTGAGAAATAGAAACAACTAGAACCCTTATACTGATATTTGTCAGTATAAGGTGGAAGGAGAAAATAACCATGAGCTAAAAACACAAAAAACTGTCCCTCTCAGTGTCTTCATCCTAAGAGGTGGCTCCCAGTTCACTGAAGAAGACATCGTTGGTTCAAAAAGGGACAAAAGTTATCTAATCCTCAAAAGAATTTATATACATTGCAGAGAGGAGAAAGTACTTTAAAAATACAAGTAAATGCTCTAAGCAAAAGAAGAATTCTCTTTCATTGTTTGCAATAGGAAATACTCAGCCTCTTAATTTTTATTTTTATGTCCTTATAACTACATAAAAATTATGTATGTATGTGTGTTTATGTATACATATAGAACTCTACAAAAACTATCTTTATATATGTGTACATATATGATATGTTAATAATTATGTATTTAAAAATGATGACAAAATGACTATAAGATAAAAAATGGTATATAAAAAGTGTAGATGGTAAAAATATACCAAAAGGTCAGCATTACTTATATCTGCATATGAAAGTTCTGTGCCATTTTTATTTCCCACTTTCTACTTTACAGTATGTTGAATGATTTTGTCACAAGCATATATTCTGTTTTTAGTTGAAAATAAAAATTTAAAGCACAGTTTAAAAAATACTGAAAAATATTTCCCAAGAATTTTCTGCAAAACTTCCCCATCTGTGGGAAAACAAGATGCCATTTTTTAAATTAAAAATAATATGAAGCATTCAGTACAGTTCTATATCATGCTTTGTTTTCTTGGTTTCAGAGTGGTTTACTATCTAGTAAGGCAGAGGCCAGTGGTGACTTTCTCTGAATTTAGTTTCTATAGCTGGCAGTGTTCACATATCAGTGAAATAGAAAAGTTGGTTTGTTCTTAGCATGAAGAGAGCAGAGAGCCAGACACAGGTTCAGTGGCAGACAACTGCCACTGGTAGTGGATGAGTAACAAAAGTATTTCATAGCCACAGTGATTCAAGTAACAGTAATGAAGCTAGTTTCAAAATCGGTCCCTCTTCTGAATGTAAGACATTGGCACTGTTCTTTTATCACAAGAGAAATGGGTTTCAAACAGGGTGGGGCTGGAATTCAAATCTAGGGCAATGTGGCTCAGAATAGTTAAACACTATGTTATATAACTATCAGATTCTTAGGTAGAGAAAACACTGGGAGAAAGAGTGTAACTGTAGGAAATTTTCTATAACAGTGACCTATTGGATTAACTGAGCTATGTGGGAGCCAAGGAGACAAACAGGGTATATCTAATGACTCTTACCCTCATCATCTAAGTTCTTGAATGTCTCCAGAAAATAACACTAATCCACTTCTAATCCAAATCTGTTGTAGATGATGTGCAGCATCAGAAATGTACAGGTGGCTATAAAATCTTAGCACAAATGGCTTATATATATTTTTTTTTCCAGAAAAGTTACCTAATTAATTAGCATTGGTTAGGGTGAAAAGTGGAGAAAGCAATGGCACCTCACTCCGGTACTCTTGCCTGGAAAATCCCATGGACGGAGGAGCCTGGAAGGCTGCAGTCCATGAGGTCGCTAAGAGTCGGACATGACTGAGCGACTTCACTTTCACTTTTCACTTTTCACTTTCACGCATTGGAGAAGGAATTGGCAACCCACTCCAGTGTTCTTGCCTGGAGAATCTCAGGGACGGGGGAGCCTGGTAGGCTGCCATCTCTGGGGTCGCACAGAGTCAGACACGACTGATGAGACTTAGCAGCAGCAGCAGCAGCAGGATGAAAAGATCATTACCCAGGGACATTCTCCAAGACAACTGATTGTGACTCTTCAAAAATGTCAATAATGTGAAAGACAAAACAAAAGCCTGGAAACTCCTTTTGATTAAAGAGATTCAAGAAACAAGACAACTGAATGAAATATATGATCGTTGATTAGATGCTGAATTTTTTAAAGAGGGAATATGAGGAATATCATCAGCACAATTGAGGATATTTGAGTATTGACTGTATATTAGATAATAATATTGTATTAATGTTAAAACTGTGGGTGCAATAATGGCATTGCAGTATATAGGAAAACATCCTACTTTTTAGGAGATAATTCTGACATACCTAGGAATGCAGAGGACCGGTGCTTACAACTTATTTTTAAATGATTTTGCAAAATTAACAAAAGTGCATACACATACACGAAATGAAGTAGAAAATAAAAGTATCAATGCTAACAAGTGATACACCCTCAAGATATTCTATAGGTGTTTTTTTCCCCCAATTTTTCAAAATAAAAAGTTAAAAAGACATATAATCCTCCAAGGAAATTAAGGCTCTGCTTCCAGGTTTACATGACTTTTCAGATTTAAATAGACTAACTCTAACAGAAATATCTATTTGCTAAATTATCATCCACTTAGAAAATACTTATAAACGGTATGGAAATATCCAACACCATCACTGGCTCTTATTAATCTTGAAGCAAATTGTATCCTTTAACATTTGTATGAACTTTCAAAGCAGGAGTAAACCTCAGTCAAATTTTTAAACTGAAATAATTAGGAAACTAAACAGTGAACGTTCAAAGCACTCTAACAGTTTCCTGCATTAATAGAAGAGCTTTGAAATGTTAGCCATAATATTCCTGGGGCTTTTTACAAGGATTAAAGTTAATTTTTTTTTTTTTTTTTTTTTTAGTAATCTCTGCAACAGTGGAGGGAGAGGGGTATAAAAATCATTAAGCAGAAAATCTTCAAGAATTATAGTCTTTAGAAATTCATTTCTGTTATTTTCTCCCTACAGCTCTCCTGCACAAGAAAGGACTGACTGAGGTGATGCCAGGAATTTTTTACTACAAAATGTTATGATGCTTGTGTGGCTTACACATCCAGGCAACATCTGGCACACCCAGTTAAGACGGCTACAATTAGTTAAGGGCCTGCTATAGATATGACACATTGAATAGTTAAATCATGATTTCTTTTCATGATGATGAACTCAGTTTGGAGCTAAGAAAATATAATTTCAGGCTTTCATTCCTTATATTCCCTGAAAAGTGAAAAAGAAAACCTATTTATCCCCATACTGGAATTCCTAAAAATTATTATTAATTTCTACTTTATTGTGTGACTTGAAAATGTGTCTGAAAGCTAGTTTTGCTCTATTGCGGAATCAGTTTAGTTCAGTCGCTCAGTTATTTTCGACTCTTTGCAACCCCATGGACTGCAGCATGCCAGGCCTCCCTGTCCATCACCAACTCCCAGAGCTTGCTCAAACTCATGTCCATCCAGTCGGTGATACCAGCCAACCATCTAATCCTCTGTCATCCTCTTCTCCTCCTGCCTTCAATCTTTCCCAGCATCAGGGTCTTTTCCAGTGTGTCAGTTCTTCACATCAAGTGGCCAAAGTATTGGAGCTTCAGCTTCAGCATCAGTACTTCCAATGAATATTCAGGACTGATTTCCTTTAGGATTGACTGGTTGGATCTCCTTGCAGTCCAAGGTACTCTCAAGAGTCTTCTCCAATACCACAGTTCAAAAGCATCAATTCTTTGGCTCTCAGCTTTCTTTATGGTCCAACTATTGTTGAATACAAATTTATGATAATTTCTATAGATCTTCATATGGTAGAAAAAACTTTCAAAATGTTTCAATATATAATACTTCTATGAAATATCTGCTTAAATCTAGAGTGACCTGAAAATTTTTTTCTTTAATTGAGATAGTTTTTTTAACTATGAAAGTATGATAACACATTTATAGGAAACTTAGAAAATAGAGAACAAAGTTACATATAGTTCCACTATATATATTACAATTTTTTAAACAGAAAAATTAAGACTTTTAGTTGTAGTTTCAATATAAAAGTTCAAAAATTAATAATATGAATAGACATCAAAGTAGAAGCATATAGTAGACCTGAAAAGCACTGCGAACTAATTCAACATAATTAAGATTTACACAATTTTCACACAACAGCAGGATATAAATTCTATTCAAGTTCCCATAGACTATAAACCAGAAGACACTGAAACATATCCAGGGACATAAGGTGCAAAAATTTCATGGATCGAAAGTATTGAAATCATACAGACTCTGTTCTCTTATACCTGTAGAACTTTGTTAGAAATAAATATCAAAAGATATTTGAAAGTAGCTCACATATTTTCAAATGCAATGTGACATTTACCAAGAGAGATCTTTGACTTACCCATTGAAAGCCTCAATAAAGTTAAAAGACCAAAAAACCACTGAGGGTAATTGCACAGCATTCAAATGAGAAAATAATATCAAAATGTGAGATTAATATCAAGGATACTTTAAAAACCCCATGTATTTGGAAATTAAATGTCAACTTTTAAATGATGGGTGTACTAAGACACCACAAGGAAAACTAGAAAATATTTATAACAGAACAAAAATTTAAAAAGTATCAGAATTTGTTGCATGCAGCTGAACCTGCTCAATGCAACTGAATACAATGTAGAATCTTGAATAAGGTATGAGAACAAATAATGGACACAAGGTTAAAATTTTGTGAAATTTTAGCAAAATCTGTGCTTTAGTTAATACTGTGTCACATGTTAATTTCCTTTTTTTTTTTTTTGCAACATAGTATTTCTTTTTATTGTCAGAATTGGATTATAAGTTTCAGGCCTCATTCAAAAAATTTTAATAATAAAAGTTACTAAAATAATAAACTTTCTAGACTTTTAGCAATAATACTAGATGCCAGAAAAAACGGAACCATATCAAACTTATGAGTGAATATAAGTTAGCAATATAACATTCTATTCATACTTAGTCTAAAAAGTAGAACCAAAAGGTCATAAATTTTTTAGCTAAGCAAAAATTTATGTCTTCTAAAATATTATATTATATAAGTTACATATAAATTATATGCACATTGCATATATATATATGGATATGTATATATCCATATATATATATATATATGTTTGAAAGTGTTAGTTGCTCAATCATGTCCGACTCTGTGACCCCATGGACTGTAGCCTGCCAGGCTCCTTTGTCTATGGAATTCTCCAGGCAATAATACTGGAGTAGGTAGCCATTCCATTCTCCAGAGGATCTTCCCAATCCAAGGATCAAACCTGGGTCTCCTGCATTGCAGGCAGATTTTTTTTCCTTTACTGTTTGAGCCAGGGAAGCATATATATATATATATATATATGTATATATATATATGTATATATATATGTATATATATACTTATATATATATATATACACACACAAAAGCTTTTCTACTACACTTGATAGAGACTTGAGAAAGAACAATAACAAAACAAAGAAATGGAGAAATTGGAAAACAAACTGAATAAGATGGGAACACTAAATATGAAAAATAAAAAGTGAACAAACTAGATAAAAGTAAAACATCATCAGATAGTACAGCTGTTTTTAAACATAGCTGATTATTATAATCACATCTGGAGCTTTGGAGTAAAAAACAATACCTGGACATTTTGTATTTTTCAAAAAATTCCAAGATAACTCTAAAATGCGTCTGGATTTTAAAAAGTGATTATAGGTTTTTCTATTAAATGGTAGTTACAGCAATATAGAATTTTATTATTTTCTGTTGATGGATCATTAATACAAGGTTTTAAAATGAATAACAATTACAGAATCACAATAGTAAAAGATAGTTATCAGTTTTCACAATCAATAGATGAAAAATAATTACAATTGCAAGCCATATGGAAATACGATTAACCTAACAATATAAAATAATTACATACAATTTGGGAGTTTAAGTCAAGTGATGTGTTAAGTGCAAGTGTATACATGCACATGTTTCATCTACCTAGTCAGTCTATGTCTTTTGGTTGATGCATTTAATCCATCTACATTTAAGGTAATTATTGATATGTATGATCCTATTGGGCTTCCCATGTGGCACTGCTGCTGCTGCTAAGTCGCTTCAGTCGTGTCTGACTCTGTGCAACCCCATAGACTGCAGCCCACCAGGCTCCCCCATCCCTGGGATTCTCCAGGCAAGAACACTGGAGTGGGTTGCCATTTCCTTCTCCAATGCATGAAAGTGGAAAGTGAAAGTGAAGTCGCTCAGTCGTGTCCGACTCTGTGTGACCCCATGGACTGCAGCCCACAAAGCTCCTCCATCCATGGGATTTTCCAGTCAAGAGTACTGGTGTCAGGTGCCATTGCCTTCTCCACCATGTGGCGCTAGTGGTAAAGAATCCGCTGCAATGCAGGAAATCCAAGTTTGATCACTGGGTTAGGAAGATCCCCTGGAGGAGGGCATGGCAACCCACTCCAGTATTCTTGCCTGGAGAATCCCATGGACAGAGGAGCCAGGCGGGCTACAGTCCATAGGGTTGCAAAGAATTCAGACACGATCGAAGCAATTTAGCATGCACAAACATGATCCTATGGACATTTTCTTAAATTTTGGGGGCTTATTTATTGTAGGTCTTTTCCTTCTCTTGTGTTTCCTGCTTAGAGAAGTTCCTTTAGCTTTTGTTGTAAAGCTGGTTTGGTGGTGCTTAATTTGCTTAACTGTTGCTTGTCTGTATAGCTTTTGATTTCTCAGTCAAATATGAACCAGAGTCTGTTTAGCGTAAGTGAATAATGTAAAGCACTGTACATTGTAAGAACTGACTGTAGTCTCCTTTTGTCATTGTTTCCTCATATATTTAGTCTCTTTTGTCATTATTTCCTCATATATTTTCAATTACAACTACTTTTGCTCATTGGAAAAAAAATGATTTTTCAAGTCCATTCTATGAGTTTGAAATGTAAAACACAAAATGTGAGTCTTAATATAATCTATGAAAGTGAAAGTGTTAGTCTCTCAGTTGTGGCTGATTTTTTGTGATCCCATGGTCTGTAGCCCACCAGCTTCTCTGCCCATGGAATTCTCCAGGCAAGAATACTGGAGTGGGTAGCCATTCCCTTTTCCAGGGGATCTTCCCAGCCCAGTGATTGAACCTGATCTCCTGCATTGCAGATGGATTTTTTACCATCTGAGCCCTAAGGAAGCCCAGAAAGCTTAGTCATAATTTTTCTTGCAAAAGACTATCCTAATACAAGTACTGTTTCAAAAAAAGCTATAAATTTATATGACAAAAGATCTCCAAACCATAGCACAAATGGTCCATTTTTTTGGAATAAATATTCAAGATGGTAATATTGCATTGCTTCAAAATCACAGAAAGTCTATTTTATCTGGCTGTCCCCTTCTTTCTGCAGTCACCATTGGTGCTGTCCACAACATATCTGGCACCTAATAGGACACACCTATGGGCTTGTTTGAGGTTACATGTGACCGTGTGACTTGCTTCGGCCAATGAAATGTGAGTGTACGTGCCTGGCAGATACTTTAAGGAGCCAGTGCATAATAATAAAGAGTACCTGGGTCTCTTTATCGTTGGTGCAGTGACCAGCGACCTCCAGCTGGAGCAGATTCATCAGAGTCCTGAAGAGAGCACACTGGAGAGTCGAACCCTCAGATTACCCACAATGGGCATTCATAGCAAATAAACCCTATAGTTTTAAGCTACTGAGGTTTGGGGTTATATGACAGTTACTGCAATGTAATCAGGTTTATTCTGACTAGTCCCTCTCCCATGTTTCATTAGAGATGGCTACATTAATCTTTTGAAGTTTGCAAAGAATAGAGTGATATTTTCTGATTACTTGGCTGCTGGGTGTTTATTATAGTAATATGTATAGAAGGAACTAAGGCGTTAGAGGAGACAGTCCTAGTAGCTGCAAATCAAACCTAAAACATACAGTGTGCTGGCAGCACTTTGTTTCACCTGTTGATCAATATTTAAGTGTTTTCAGATTATAGAGACTCAATTATCCCACCTCTGTTTTCTTCCACTATGCCTACAACAACTGTCAACTTATTAAGGTTTCTGTGACAATGACAGTGGGTCTACGATTGCCCCAGAATTTAGGGACATTCCCATTGCCTGGTTTAGTTCCATCATAGTGTGCCCCCATCTGCATACAAGAAGCATAAGTTCCCAATTTCTGAAGTTCTAAGTGTCCATCTTGAACCTTAATTTGACCTCAAGCCACAGGCCACTGAGGCAACTATCCCCGCCATGTCAGCTTGGCTGGACCTCTCCAACTTCCTTTTTTAACATCTATGGATTTATTTGACTACACTGTGTCTTGGTTGTGGCTCACAGGATCTTTCATCTTCTAGTTGTGGCGTGTGGGATCTTTTAGTTACAGCATGCAAACTCTTAGTTGCGACATGTGGCATTTAGTTCTCTGATCAGGGATCGAACTCAGGTCCCTTGCATTGGGAGCACGGAGTCTGAGCCCCTGCACTACCACTGAAGTCCCTTCACTTCACTATTTATTCCTTGCGATCCTCCTTTTCCTTCTCAATTGAAGAAATCCACTCCCTACTGTTCCTTTCTCCTGCCAGCCACCCTCCTTTTTCCTTTCCTCTCTCTCCTTCTTCAGATTTACTTGTTGTTGTCTGAATAGGATATAAAATCTCCTACTCAAAGATTTTTGTGCAAGCATTGGCAACTTTGGTCTCAAACTTGGTGAGCAATTTCCTAAATCTTTGTTTCTGGTGTGGAGAGAGTACCTTCAAGATACCAGGAAGCAGGACTAGAAAGTAAACAATGAAGACGTTGAGACAGAATGCATCAGATTTGCATTTGAATTTCCCAAGAATAAGAATTTGATTAAGCATCCACTGGCCAACAGTGAATATATTGGCACTCCAAATGCCACTATTATCCTAGGAAGGTTTGACTCCAGGTCAGATGTTGATCCTTGGGCTTATCGTTGAAATCAGAGTGTCAGGATCACCTGGAATATACTAGAGCATTCTGTATTTAACAGCAAGACTGTAGCCACTATTGTCAAAAAGACAGCATTTCTCAGAAAAGGACTGTAGATAAGCTTGTCAGCTGGCACAGCTGTCATCTGAAACCTCATTTTAAAAACATAGTTATTTAATCTCCCTGTATTATTCAAAATTTCATTTCATTGACTTGAAACTCTATTGTCCTTTGCTTGGCAGGGATTCCCCACTGCATCTGATGTGTGGGGAATTTGTAATGTTTGTTGAAGTGGTCAGAGTGAGCTCTTTCTACTCTACCAATTGGCAGAAAAGAGGGTGACAAGCTAACAGAAGCAAAAAGAAAATTTAAAGTGATAGAATACAGAAGCCTGTATGTATGTATGCACGTCTTTTACAGCTTACAAAGAACGTTTGCGTAATTTACAAAAAATACTGGTCCTATGATTAGGGATTTTCCCTGTTTAGTCTATTGCTAACGTATGAGTCTCTTTCCTTCTACCTATAAATTGGGGGAAAAAAAAAAAAAACAGGATCTAGATGTTATAGTTGGTGTGAAGATTAAATAAAAAAGATGTGAAAATTTTTCATGAACTTCATAAAATTATACTTTATATCAAGTAATACAGCTTTGCAAAATTAACCATTTCAATTATTGTTCCACCCAATTATCACTGGCTAAGAATTTTTTAGGGCTTCCCGAGTGGTGCAGTGGTAAAGAATCTGCCTGCCAATGCAGGAGACACAAGAGACTTGAGTTAGATCCCTAGGTCAGGAAGATCACCTGGAGTAGGAAATGGCAACCTGCTCCAGTATTCTTGCCTGGAAAATCCCATGGACAGAGGAACCTAGTGGGCTACAGTCCTTAGGATTGCAAAGAGTCAGGCACTATTGAGCAAGAATTTTTTATGTGCCAGACAATATGCTATGTGCTGGGAATGTAAAGATAAATAACACATTACTCTTACCCTCAAAAAAACTTACAGTTTCCTGGCTAAGAGAAACATCCAGGAAATAATCTAAATAAAATATGGGACATCTGTAATAAATGAATACATAGACTCTCGGGATACAGAGCTAAAGCCACTAGTCCAGTATAGAGGTCTAAAAACATCCTGGAGGAAGTGGTGTCTTGAAGCGTGAGGGACAATCTGGAAGAATCAAGAGTTGAAAATTTCAGTTTTTAATTTAACATATTATAAAGAAATTGTGTCTGGTTGCCCTACTAAGTGTAAACTATTTGTACATTGTTCAGTTCAGCCCAGTCTCTCAGTCGTGTCCAACTGTTTGCGACCCCATGGACTGCAGAACTCCAGGCTTTCCAGTCCATCACCAACTCCCAGGGCTTGCTCAAACTGTACATTGAATCTGTGATACCATTGAACCATCTCATCCTCTGTCATCCCCTTCTCCTGTCCTCAATCTTTCCCAGCATCAGGGTCTTTTTCAGTGAGTCAGTTCTTCGCATCAGTTGGCTAAAGTATTGGAACTTCAGCTTCAGCATCAGTCCTTTCAATGAATATTCAGGACTGATTTCCTTTAGGATGGACTGGTTGGATCTCCTTGTCACTTGTAGTCCAAGTGACTCCCGAGTCTTCTTCAACACCACAGTTCAAAACATCAATTCTTTGGCACTCAGCTTTCTTATTGTTAAATCCCCTATTGGATTGATAACACCTTTAAGAAGGGACCATGTTTCATTATCTTTTTGTGTCCCCTCATTCGACTTGAATATTTTAGGGATTGGATTCAATATAAATGATGGGATAGACAACTGTGTATACAATTACAAAGATTTTATTATTACCATAGTGTTTCAGAGTTACAAAATTTTAGAGTTGGAATTAGAATTGATCTTGAAGGCATTCAATCCACCATACAAATACAATGTAGAAAAAGCTGAGTTCCAGAAAGCGCCACATAAGTGATTAATGACTGCATCTCAAGCCTAGAATCTTAATTTTTTAATTATTATATAGTTTGGCCATAGTTTTGTGTGCTTATCTAGACAGTTTACATAAAAACTTAGATACAAATATGAATTTATATGCATATGTAAGATGTGTATACATAGACACACTTGGCTTTAGGGGATGAAGGTACCCATGTTTTAGGATCCCTTGAATTGTATATATCTACACATAGATATATTAACTGTAGAGTGAGGACAGAAATCCAGACCTTGAGCCTCTCAATCCCCATAGGTAAAACTGTCTTTTGTTCTCAATTCAGAGAACCTTTCTAGCCTAGAACACCTTATCTTACATTACAAAGAAAGCTAATAAATTACAAGTGCTTAGGCACTTGTAATTATCAAGGAAAGCACTTCTGAAAGAATACTCTAAATGATCCTTACCTATGTGGGTTTTCCGCAAACTACCTTGTCTCTACTATAAGTGTCACTGAAATGGGATACCATAGACGGTTGTGTTGGGAGAGCTTAATGGCCTAAGTTCCAGACACCTAAATACTGTCCTAAATCAACCATCCTTCTCTGGTCAGGTTGCCAGAGAAAAGGTAATTGTAGGAGCTCACTAGACAATGGAACACCATTTCTAACAAGGGATTTAGACCCAAACTCCAAACTAGAATTCCAGTGTGATTGCCTGGAGGATTCCTACATGAGGGAAGGAGACCTGAGAGACCTCAAACTAAATAAAACCTAAACCTAAGACTTCCCTGGTGGTTGAATAGCTAAGACTCTGCCACCTCAATGCAGGAGGCATTGGTTCGATCCCTGGTCAGGGAACTATATCCCACATGCCACAACTAAGACCTGGTACAACCACATAAATAATTTTTAAGAAACTGAGTTTGCTTTCTTCTCCCTCTAGCATTCATCTCAGCCATCTCTTGATGGCTCTTTCAATGCAGGAAAAGGCTGATCCAGAGAATGCTGGCTGCCAGAAGAGAACAGAACAGGAGCTATAGCAACACAGAAAAGGAGAGAGAAATCGTGTCTATAGGAGGGGCAGGTTTAGCCCACCCACCTTACCCAGCCCATCGGAGCTGCTTGGATTTTCAGAGGTGAGCCAAGGAGAGAAGCCCAGCCCAAGCGAGGGGCAGCTTCCCAACTTTACAGCTTTCTAGACCATGGAGGAAAAGGGACCATCCCCAAAATGCGGTCCAGATCCTCTTACTCTGGACTCAAAGAAACAAAAAAGGCAGAAGGGCCATGTTCATTTATTCCTTCAATTCAGCACAATGAAGCTTCTTTCCATTAGCACCAGGAATAATAAAATTATCTCAAAAATACCTGTCATTCATTCTTCCTCCAAAGGAACTAAATGGTTATCGGATAGTGCATCTAAGAGCTTTCCTTGACCTACAAGCAACATTTCTTAAGGGGCTCAACACAAAAATTCTAAACAACCAACTTTGAAATATTGAACTTCTCTGTACATAAGTACACAGACAAAAGAATCATGTACACATACTTAAAATACTAAACCACTGAAATGTCAAATGGATCAATCGAGCAATTGATCTTTTCAATATTAAATCATAGCCAGAACATCTGTTCATGCCTGTACCCTTCCACTGAGTATATTGAACTCAACTTTTCTACCCTTGATATATTAGCTTTTTCTTCTTGATGGCTCCTCATATACTTATTAAAAATTTTTTAATTTCTTTTTAATTGGAGGGAGATTGCTATAAAATACTGTGTTGGCTTCTGCCATACAAAAATGTAAATCAGCCACAAGTACACATATGAACCCATCTCCCCCTACCCTCCACCTCATCCAACCCCTCTAGGTCATCACAGAGCACCAGGTTGAGTTCTCGGTGCCCACACAGCAGCTTCCCATGGGCTATCTATTTTACACATGGTAATATATATTTGCCAATGCAACTCTCTCAATTCATCCCACCTGCTCCTTCCTCTGCTGTGTCCAAAATCTGTTCTCTATTTCTGCATCTCTATTCCTGCTCTGCATATAGGTTCATCAGTACTATTTTTCTAGATTCTGTATTATTAATACATAACTTATCCCACCTTCCTCACCTTGCTACTTTGCCAAGTGTACTACTGAACCATTAAAACACCTTCAGTGGTTGCATTAGTATAACATATTGTTATGACGACCCAGGGAATCTTTCTAGGTGTGGCATTTGCCAGTTAGGGTAGAAACAACATAGTCAAAGTGTAGCAGCACTTCTTACTCTTCTAATGTGGTCCTTCATTGTCCAGAAGTATGCCTTAGCCTCATCCTCAGGTTCTGGGATTTTCATAATTATATCTTGTCTATGGATAGTTGGTCTTCTTGTGAGAGGCAGTGAGGTCAGGAATAACTTACATCACCATCTTCATGAGATCACTCTTGTATTTTTAGATTTAATATTTAGATCTGTTTATCTACTTGAATTATGTATTTTATTTATATATATTGTGCATGGGATGAATTGAAGTTAATTTTTTTGCATGTGGATATCTGATTGTTCAAGCATAATTTATTAAAAAGATTATCTTTTCTCCACCTAAATGCCTTTGAAAGTGAAAGTCACTCAGTCGTGTCCGACTCTTTGCAGTCCGTGGAATTCTCCAGGGCAGAATACTGGAGTGGGTAGCCATTCCCTTCTCCAGGGGATCTTCCCAACCCAGGGATCAAACCCAAGTCTCATGCATTGTAGTCAGATTCTTTACCAGCTGAGCCATGAGGGCCTTTGAATCTTTGTAAAAAATTACTTGTGTGTACATGTGTGAGTCTATTTGTGGACTTTGTAATATTTTCCATTGATCTGTTTTTCTATCTTGACACTGATTCCACATTTTCTTGATTATTCCAGTTTTGTAAGTCTTAAAATTAGCTACTGTTTATCATCTAACTTTGTTCTTCTGTTTCAGAACTGTTTTTGCAATTCTAGGTCCTTTGCATCTCCATATGAATTTTAGAACTAGTTTGTCAATTTCTGCCTAAAACCCTTCTGGGATTTTGACTGAGCTTGCATTGAAGCTAAAACTCATTTTGAGTCTAATTTACATCTTCTGTCAGTGAACATGTATATTTTTCCATTTATTGAGGTCTTTTTAAATTTCAGCAATGTTTTGCAGGTTTCAGTGTACACATCCTTCACATATTTTATCAGGTTTATCCCTGTGATGTTGTGATTTGTAGTAAGAACTGTATATTTGATCTTTGTCCTGGTTCCTAGCACTCTAGGTGCTAAAATTCTTGGAATTTCTCAAGTGGTAACAGTAATAAAAGTATCGAGATATTCATAACAAACCCCTTTTGACCACACTTGAATTTTTGTTAATGAGGTGACTTCTGGAAAGCACTTAAGGATGGAGGCTGGTTACCAAGGGAATCCAGCATGTTATTGGAGGATTAGAACTTTCAGTCCCACCCCCCCGACCTCCAGAAATGGGAGAAGGATTGAAGGTTGAGTTGGTGGCCAATGGCAAATAACTTAATCAATTATGTCTGTGTAATTAAGCTTCCATAAAACCCCAAAATATGGAATTTAGAGAACTTCTGGGTTGGTGAACGTGTGGAGATCTTGGGAGAATGGTGCTCTCAGAGAGCATGGAACCTCCCCACCCTTTCCTCAGACCTTGCCAATGCCTCTCTTCCATCTAGCTGTTTCTGAGTTATATCCTTTTGTAATAAACTGGTGATTTAGTAAGTAAAATGTTTCTCTGAGTTCTGTGAGCTGCTCTAACAAACTAATCAAACTCAAGAAAAGGGAAGAAGGAACCTCCTGTTTATAGTCAGTCAGTAAGAAGCAGAGGTGGCAACCTGAACTTGCACCTGGTATCTTCAGTTGGGTAGCATGATCAGTCTTGCAGGACTGAGTCCTGAAAGATCTGATGCTTTTACTAGGTAGAGAGTAGCAGATTAAGTTGAATTGTAGGACATAAATGAATGGTATATGAGGTTGCTTGGTGGTGTGGGGTAATAGAATCTTTTTAATGCAGGTTTTTAATTTTATAAACTGTTGTAAATGGTATTTTTTAAACCTCAATTTCTGATTATATTGGTATATAGAAGTACAGTTCTATCTACTGATAGATAGAAATAAAATGTACAATATACAATATATATTGATCTTGTATCCTGAAACCTTGTTAAACTAATTTGCTAGTTCTAACAGAGTACATCATGAGAAACGCTGGGCTGGAAGAAGCACGCTTGAATCAAGATTGCTGGGAAAAATATCAATAACCTCAGATATGCAGATGACACCACCCTTATGGCAGAAAGTGAAGAGGAAATAAAAAGCCTCTTGATGAAAGTGAAAAAGGAGAGTGAAAACGTTGGCTTAAAGCTCAACATTCAGAAAACTAAGATCATGGTATCTGGTCCCATCACTTCATGGCAAATAGATAGGGAAACAGTGGAAACAGTGTCAGACTTTATTTTTTGAGGCTCCAAAATCACTGCAGATGGTGACTGCAGCCATGAAATTAAAAACTCTTACTCCTTGGAAGGAAAGTTGTGACCAACCTAGATAGCATATTAAAAAGCAGAGATATTACTTTGCCAACAAAGGTCCATCTAGTCAAGGGTATGGTTTTTCCAGTGGTCATGTATGGATATGAAAGTTGGACTGTGAAGAAAGCTGAGCACCAAAGAATTGATGCTTTTGAACTGTGGTGTTGGAGAAGACTCTTGCGAGTCCCTTGGACTGCAAGGAGATCCAACCAGTCCATTCTAAAGGAGATCAGTCCTGGGTGTTCACTGGAAGGACTGATGCTGAGGCTTAAACTCCAGTACTGTGGCCACCTCATGAGAAGAGTTGACTCACTGGAAAAGACTCTGATGCTGGGAGGGATTGAGGGCAGGAGGAGAAAGAGACGACAGAGGATGAGATGGCTGGATGGTATCACCAACTCAATGGACATGAGTTTGGGTGAGCTCCGGGAGTTGGTGATGGACAGGGAGGCCTGGCGTGCTGCGATTCATGGGGCCACAAAGAGTCGGACACAACTGACTGACTGAACTGAACTGAACAGATTTTTATACATTCAATTGAATTTTCTACATGAAAGAGCATGTCTTTTGTAAATAAAGACTGTTTTACTTCTTCCTTCCCAATATGGATGCCTTTTATTTCTTCTCACAATGTTGAACAAACTAGAACTTGCAGTATAATGTTGAAGAGAAATGCTGTTGTTGTTCAGCTACTCTGGTTCTAGGTATTTACTTAAGAACAATTAAAGTATATATTCATATGAACATTTGTACACAAATGTTTTAGAAGCTTTATTTGTCATAGTTAAAAAGTGAAACAAATGTCTATCAACAAATGAATAAAAAATAAACAAATTGAAGTGTATCCATACAATGGAATATTATGCAGCAATATAAAAGAATGATATGTTGATTTGCTGCATGCATGAATCTCAGAATTAAGGTGAGCAAAAGAAGCCAGACAAAAGAATACATACTGTATGGTTTCAGTTATATAAAAGTCTGAGAAATAAGAATTAATGAAAGTGCAAATTAAAGGAAAGCAGAACAGTAGACTTTTAGGCACAAGGTTGAGAAAAAATGGAAAGAAATGGAAAGAAGTGATTACAAATGGATATGAGGAAACTTTGGGGGGTGAAGCATATTTTAATTATCTTGATTGTGGTTATGTTTTCATGGGTATATGAGTATGTAAAAATGTATTATTTTATACACTTTAAATATGTGTAATTTACTATATATAAATAATGCCTTAATAAAGCTGCTAAAATAACATTTAAAAAACACTACAGGAAATGAATGAAGTCAGGTCCAGGATTATCTGACTGGAAGTAGATACAAACTGTTAAGTCCATTGTAGAACCCCACTGTCAGTAACTCCCTAAATGAAGCCCAGACTCAGACATCCGAAGAGCAATTTTAAGGCCTGATTACATTAGGTGATTGAGTGGCAAAGATGGATATACTATCAATTGAAATGTGAAATAAATATGGTGAAGAGATAATTTTTAGAGAAAAGCTCCTAATATTTCTATTGTATTTAAACTGGGAATGGAAAATAGTGTTAAAGTATTAAAAGCATAAGATACCAATCATAGCTATCATGATTATTTTAAGAATAATATGCCATTGGTATGCAGCATGGTTTGGGGATGGAATAAATAAGAGAAAAACAAACTGGATATAGTTAGCATATAATTAGTACTAAAAAAATATTGCTAACTGCTTATATACTGGTAACAAGTAGAAGACATTTCTGCTGTTTTTCCAGGGAAATGAAGAAACCTTCTGTTCTTGCTCTAAGATGGTGGAGTAGAAGAATGTGTGCTTCTCTTCTCCTGCAAGAACTTCAAAATTGCAACTAGCTGCTGAACAACCATCAACAGGAGAATGCTGGATCCAACCAAAAAAAGATACCCCACGTCCAAGGGCAAAGGAGAAGCCCCAACAAGACAGTAGGGAGGGCAAAATTGCATTTATAATCAAGCCCCATACCCACCAGAAACACTCAGAGGGCTCAAACAAAACCTTGTGCACACCAGGTCCCAAGGACCCCACAAGAGACTGAGCCAGACATGCCTTTGAGCGTTTGAGTGTCTCCTATGGAGGCACAGGTCAACAGTAGCCTGCTGCACAGACAGGGGCTCTGGTTATAGCAGACGTGGGAGGCACAGCATGTGGCATAACTTCTCTGGGAGGAGGTCGCCATTAGCCCCACCATAGAGCCACCAACCAGATGACCCAAAAACTGGAGAACAATTATACCAAAGAAGTTCTCACACAGTTGCAAAAGTTCTAGGGCCCACAACAGATTTCCCAACCTGGGGATCCAGCAAAGGGACTGAGAACTCCCAGGGAATTTGACTTTGAAGTCCAGTGGGATTCAATTACAGAACTTCCACAGGACTGGGGAAACAGACTCCTGGCAGGCACAAACAAAACCTTGTGTGCACCAGGACCCAAGAGAAAGAAGCTGGGACCCCAAAAAAGACTGAACAAGACTTGCCTGTAAGTGTCCAAGAGTCTCTAGCAGAGGCATAAGTCAACAGTGGCCTGCTATGGGGTCAGGGGCACTGAATACAACAGTCCTGGGAGCTATGATGTGCTAGCATAAGTCCATTTGAAGAAGGTCTCCATTACAGCCATTACCCATACCATAGTTTGGCCTAAGGCCAAACTACAGGGAAGGAACACAGCTCCACCCATCAACAGTAAATTGGATTAAAGATTTAGAGCATGACCCTGCCCATCAGAGCAAGACCCAGATTCCCCCACAGTCAGTCCCTCCCATCAGGGAGCTTCCACAAGCCTCTTATCCTTATCCATCAGAGGGCAGACAAAATGAAAAGCACAATCACAGAAAACTAACTGAAGGACACATGGGTCACAGCCTTGTCTAACTCAATGAAACTATGAGCCATGCTGTGTAGGGCCACCCAAGATGGATGGGTCATGGTGGAGAGTTCTGACAGAACGTGGTCCGCTGGAGAAGGGAATGGTAAACCACTTCAGAATTCTTGCCTTGAAAACCCCATGAACAGTATGAAAAGGCAAAAGGACAGGACACCAAAACATGAACTCCCCAGGCTGGTAGGTGCTCAATATGCTACTGGAGAAGAGTGGGAAAATAACTCCAGAAAGAATGAAGAGATGGAGCCAAAGTGAAAACAACACCCAGTTCCGGATGTGACTTGTGATGGAAGTAAAGTCTGATGCTGTAAAGAACAATATTGCCCAGGAACTTGGAATGCTAGGTCCATAAATCAAGGTAAATTGGAAGAGGCCAAACAGGAAATGGCAAGAGTGAACATCAACATTTCAGGAATCAGTGAACTAAAATGGACCAGAATGGGTGAATTTAATTCAGATGACCATTATATCTATTACTGTGGGCAAGAAGAAGATGTATGTAGAAGAAATGGGGTTGCCCTCATAGTCAACAAAAAGTCTGAAATCCAGTACTTGGGTGCAATCTCAAAAACGACAGAATGATCTCTGTTTGTTTCCAAGGAAAAGCATTCAATATCACAGTAATCCAAGTCTATACCCCAGGCACTAATGAAGACTACAAGACCTTCTAGAACTAATACCAAAAAAAGATATCCTTTTCATCATGCTGCTGCTGCTGCTAAGTCGCTTCAGTCGTGTCTGACTCTGTGCGACCCCATAGACGGCAGCCCACCAGGCTACCCTGTCCCTGGGATTCTCCAGACAAGAATACTGGAGTGGGTTGCCATTTCCTTCTCCAATGCATGAAAGTGAAAAGTGAAAGTGAAGTCGGGACTGGAATGAAAGTAGGAAATCAAGAAATATCTGAAGTAACAGGCCATTTTAGCCTTGGAGTACAAAATGAAGCAGAAAAAAGGCTAACAGAGTTTTGCCAAGGGAACAAACTGGTCATAGCAAGCACCCTCTCCAACAACACAAGACATGACTCTACACACAGACATCACCAGATGGTCAGTACTGAAATCAGATTGATTACATTCTTTGCAGCCAAAGACGGAGAAGCTCTACATAGTCAGCAAAAACAAGACCGGGAGCTCACTGTGGCTCAGATTATGAACTCCTTATTGCAAAATTCAGACTTAAATTGAAGAAAGTAGGAAAAACCACTAGACCTTTCAGGTATGACCTAAATCAAATCCCTTACAATTATATAATAGAAGTGACAAATAGATTCAAGAAATTAGATCTGAGAGACAGAGTGCCTGAAGAACTATGAACAAAAGTTTGTAACACTGTACAGGAGGTGGTGATCAAACCACACCCAAGAAAAAGAAATGCAAAAATGCATAGGAACCAGAGATCAAATTGCCAACGTCTGTTGGATCAAAGAAAAAGCAAGAGAATTCCAGAAATACATCTACTTCTGCTTCATTGACTATGCTAAAGCCTTGAATGTGGATCACAACAAACTGGAAAATTCTTAAAGAGATGGGAATACCAGATCACCTTACCTGCCTCCTGAGAAATCTGTACGCAGGTGAAGAAGCAACAGTTAGAACTGGACATGGAACAGTGGACTGGTTCCAAATTGGGAAAAGAGTACGTCAAGGCTGTATATTGTCATGTTGCTTATTTAACTTATAGAGTACATCATGCAAAATGTTGGGCTGGATGAAGCAGAAGTTGGAATCAAGATTGCTGAGAGAAATATCAATAACCTCAGATATGCAGATGACACCATCCTTATGGCAGAAAGAGAAGAGGAACTAAAGAGCCTCTTGTTGAAAGTGAAAGAGGAGAATGAAAAAGCTGGCTTAAAACTCAATATTCAGAAAACAAAGATCTTGGCATCCAGTCCTATCACTTCATGGCAAATAAATGGAGAAACAATGGAAACAGTGACAATGGAAACAGTTTATTTTCTTGGGCTCCAAAATCACTGCAGATGGTGACTGCAGCCATGAAATTAAAAAACGCTTGCTCCTTGGAAGAAAAGCTATGACCAACGTAGACAGCATATTAAAAAGCAGAGACATTACTTTGCCAACAATGGTCCGTCTAGTCAAAGCTATGGTTTTTCCAGTAGTCATGTATGGATGTGAGAGTTGGACCATAAAGAAAGCTGAGTGCTGAAGATTTGATGCTTGTGAACTGTGGTGTTGGAGAAAACTCTTGAAAGTCCCTTGGACTGTAAGGATTTCAAACCAGTGAATTAATCCTGGAATATTCATTGGAAGGATGGATGCTGAAGCTGAAGCTCCAATACTTTGGCCACTCATGTGAAGAGCTGACTCCTTAGAAAACACCTTGATGATGGGAAAGATTGAAGGCAGGAGGAGAAGGGGACAACAGAGAATGAGATGGTTGGATGGCATCACCGACTGGATAGACATGAGTTTGAGCAAGCTCTGGGAGTTGGTGATAGACAGGGAAGCCTGGCGTGCTGCAGTCAGTGGGGTCACAAATATTTGGACACGACTGAGTGACTGAACTTCTGTTGGTTACCGCCCACTTTCAGTACAAAGCCATAGTCTCTGACTTCATGGAAACCTTCTTGACCTTAATTGTGGAGATCATTCAGTCCTACTAAGACTGGGATATTCGCTCAATCTCCCACACTTATAGCAACAGTCCTGTAATAGAGTCTACCCAAAGCTCACCCTGCTGTGAATTTTAGGAGGCAATGGTTTTATGCAAATATGATTAAACTACCATTGCTCTGTCCATCTGTTGCTTCATCCCAGAGTACATAAATTTATTATTTCAGTATCTTAGCCTGATTATTCACCAGTTTTCAGGGTTTCTGAAGTTACCATAGGCTTCTAGTTAATGAGATTATATTATTTTGTCTTGAATGAAAATGTTCTGTGATTCACAACCTGAATACCCTAAGCTGCTTCTCATAAATCTAATTTCCACCATTTCCATCAAGCTTATAATATGTCTGAATTGCTGTATTTCCTTGGAAAACTGTATTACAATTAGCCTCAAAAAGCCAAATGTCAGCATTCTATTAAAAAGTAAAATTCTACCACCACCTCGTATGTTACTTGGGAATTTTGTGATGCAATATTTTCATGAAATAGAAGTAAGTAGTTAACTAAGACAGAAAGTATTTTGTATTTTTGTCTATGTATCCTTAATTGTTTGAATTCAGTGAGTTTGGGGCTCACCAATTAGTATGTTATGGCCAAGACACAATGAATGATATGAGAAATCAATGTCATGTCATTCTACTAGTTAGGACTCTTTCAATTGCTAGTGATAAAACCCCATATCAAACCAATTAGCAAAATAGGTTTTTCACTAGCTTATGTAAACAAAAAGCCCATAGGTTTCTGCCTTCAAGCACAGTGGGATCCAGTTGCTCATGTATGGTTCTCACTCCTCCTATCTTGGAAAGATCTTCTAGGCACAATGAATAGCAGCCCCAAAGCCCACATCCTGCTATCTTAGCAATGCCCACAGAAAGAAAGAAACTCTCTCAATAGCTCTCTGTTTTCTCTTTGTTCAGACTTGGCAATTTCCATTGTCAACTCTTGACAGCTCATTGACAACTCTTCCTGAACTAAGTACTATGGTCAGGGAAATGAGGTGCTCAAATTAGGCCTGGCCCATGTGTCCTCTTTTGTATCTGAAGGATGGAGTCATCTATGCTCAAATTATGTGCCATGGGTTCTCCTCAGCAATGGAAAGAGTTTGTCAACAGATATGATGAACAGATTATTTCTACAATTTTCAAGAAGATGATAATGTTCTCAAAGACATATCTACATGGTACTGTAAAATACAAAATCAAATATAATCAAGTGCCACATGTAGAAGTCAAACTGCATTTATGCCAGATTGTCAGACATCTCTCTTGGAGAAAGACATCAAGAAAAACATTCAGAGGCAGTAAGGTTACATTAATCTTGCATCCTTCCTTGCTATTCATACTATGTGTGAGTGAGTGCTCAGTCGCTTCAGTCATGTCTGACTCTTTGCGACCCTATGGCATGGAGCTTCTCCAGGCAAGAATATTGGAGTGGGTTGCCATGCCCTTCTCCGGGGGATTGTCCTGACCCAGGGATTGAACCCTCATCTTTTACATCTCCTGCATTGGTGGGTGGGTTCTTTACCACAGCCGCCACCTACTGCCAGGTCAAATTTCCTAAAGCACTGCCAAAGAGCCTTTGGTAGCTCCTCAGTACTTATATACTAAGGCACAAGCAACTTAGTCTGAAGATAAACTATGCAAATTCAGTACAAAGTACACATGGCTTATGATCTTGAATGAAATATTTAGTCTCTTTAACTCTCGCTTTATTCATTTTATACAATGCCTATTTTCAATGGATATTGAAGAATTACATGAGCCTATCACAGTATCTGACTCATAGTATATACTCAGTGAGTAAAGGAAGTATGGCCATTAGCTGTATGTTGTTCAGTCACTAAGTCATGTCTGACTCTTTGCAACCCCATGGACTGTAGCACAGTAGGCTCCTCTGTCCACCACTATCTCCTGGAGTTTGCTCAAAGTCATTCTCATTGAGTAGGTGATGATATTAATAACTAACCATCTTATCTTCTGCTGTCCCCTTCTCCTTTTGTCTTCAATCTTTCCCAGCATCAGGATCTTTTCCAGTGAGTCAGCTCTTTGCATCAAGCGGCCAAAATATTGGAGCTTCAGCTTCAATATCAGTCCTTGCAATGAATATTCAGGGTTGATTTCCCTTAGGATTGACAGGTTTGATTTCCTTGCAGTCCAAGGGACTCTCAAGAGTCTTCTCCAACACCACAGTTTGAATGCTTCCATTTTTTGACACTCAGCCTTCTTCATGGTTCAATTCTCACATTCATACATGACAACTGGAAAAAACATAGCTTTGACTATACATTTTTATTGTTTTTAACAAAATAACATCTCTGCTTTACAGTACACTAAGTTTGTCATAGGTTTTCTTCCAAGGAGCAAGCATCCTTTAATTTCATCACTGAAGTCACTGTCCACAGTGATTTTGGAGCCCAAGAAAACAAAATGTGTCACTGCTTCCACTTTTCCCCTTCTATTTGACAAGAAATAATGGGACTGGATGCCATGATCTTAGTTTTTTTAACGTTGAGTTACAAGCCAGATTTTTCACTCTCCTCTTTCATCCTAATGAAGAGGCTCTTTCATTCATCTCTTTCGGCCATGAGAGTGATATCATCTATATATCTGAGGTTGTTGATAATTTTCCTGGAAATCTTGATTCCAGCTTGTGATTCATCTAGTTCAGCATTTCGCATGATATACTCTACATGTAAGTTAAACAGGGAGACAATATACAGCCTTGTCATGCTTCTTTCCCAATTTTGAACCAGTCTGTTGTTCCATGTCCCTTCTGTTTTCTTTTGACCCATATACAGATTTCTCAGGAAGCAGGTAAGGTGGTCTGGGACTCCCACATTTTTAAGAATTTTTCAGTTTGTTGTGATCTGCACAATCAAAAGCTTTAGCATAGTCAGTGAAGCAAAAGTAGATTTTTTTTTGGAACCCCCTGCTTTCTCCATGGTCCCATGAATTTTGGTATTTTGAACTCTGGTTCCTCTGCCTTTTTTGTAAATCCATCTTGCACATCTGGAAGTTCTCAGCTCACATACTGCTGAAGCCTAGCTTGAAGGATTTCACATGCTAACCTTGCTAGCATGTGAAATGAGCACAATTGTACGGTAGTTTGAACGTTCTTAAGCATCGCCTTTCTTTGGGATTGGAATGAAAATTGACCTTTTTCAGTCCTGTGTCCACTGCTGAGTTTTCCATATTTAATGATATATTGAGTGTAGCATTTTAACAGCATCATCTTTCAGGATTTAAAATAGCTCAGCTAGAATTCTGTTTAGCTTTGTTCATAGTAATGCTTCCTAATGCCTATGTGACTTCACACTCCAGGATGTCCAGCTCTAGGTAAGTGACCACACCATCATGATTATCTCAGTAATTAATACCTTTCTTGTACATCATTGCTCATATTCCTCTGAAGGAACAGCCTTCTTCTCATCAATCTCTTATCAGATCTTCCCAATGCGAGAAACACTCAGTGTACTCTACTTAAAGAAAGAGACTCTGGCTATTTAATAAGCTGATGGTTCCTTAGAGCTTAGAACTGTACCTGTAACATAATAAGTGCTCAGTACTCATTTGTTGACTGACTGACTGAGTGAATGAATGTCCTACCTTATCTCCCACCTCAAATAGTGAACTCATTGAGGAGATGATCCCCATTCAATGCATTTTTATATTATCTGCAATTCCTAGTTCTGAGTCTGGAACACATAAATATTTGTTATATGAATGACTGAATAGATGAAAACCAAATATTTGCCTCAGTTCTTCATTTTCCCTTCTCAAATTCTAATATAATGAATATTTTTAACTGCAATCATAATCATCATTCTTTGCACTTTAAGCTCCTTATTTAGAGGGAAAAAATGCTACATATAATATGCCTTCATATTCTACCAACCAGACATACAAACTAAAATTAAAAGCATAAGGAGTGACATGTATGTTATTCAATGGCATTAAAAATGTAAAGACTGCTCAGTGATTTGAAGTGCTTTTTCTTAAATCTGCTTGCTTTTCAATCCTAGACAATTGAATAGTAAATAGCATGCATTTAATAATACATTTCTGAAGTCAGAGCCTATTATTGAATGATCAATGAAATGTGCCTTTTAATATATATGCAGGACTGATATAATCAACCTTTAAATGAATTCCCAGACTGCAGCAGAAAGTTTTATAAATTCCAAATAGTGAGATTTTTATGAAAGTTATTAGCACACTTGTTCAACAAAGAACTTACGCCATTTCCTGGGATTTTTAAACTGTTTTAACAAGGCAACAGTTACAAAAAGACTTAAACCTAAACTTTATTGGTGATATAATAGAACAAAGATCTATTTAGCCATTTCTTAAGTCATTCCCCAAGCACTTGCATATTGCATAAGCATGATAAAATAAAGAAGAGATGACTTGTTTTTTCCAAATCCTAATGGGACTGTGCACTTGAACATGATTTGAGCCCATGTTAGTGAATTTTCTAATGGAAAAATATGACCTCCCACCTTTGAAAATTAAATGACCCTTTGGAGACTTTGCTAACATTAAATGATCCATACAAAACATCTTGATGTATTAATATATGAATCAAAAACATCTGTATCATATTTGGCTTAAAATATGCATTGATTTGAAAATAACGTGGAAAGTTTTTGTAAAAATGTGTGATTTTGTAGAAGACTGTCAAGCATTAAATACATTTTTGATACTATTCTAAAATTTAATTCACTTGTTTGAAATAATGCTCAAAGAAGTCTATCTTTCTGATATAGGACTACATAGAATCTTCCAGCAAAGGGTTTTGACCTGAGATCATCTGACTCAGGGGCTTCCCAGGTGACTCAGTGGTAAAGAATATGCCTGCCAATTCAGGAGATGTGGGTTCAATCCCTGAGTCAAGAAGATCCCCTGGAGAAGGGAATGGAAACCCACTCCAGTATTCTTGCCTGGAAAAAATCCAAAGGATAGACAAGCCTGGTGGCCTATAGTCTATGGGGGTCACAGGGGTTCAGACACAACTGAGGGACTAAACAACAGCAATTGACTCAGAGTTGGTTTATTAAGGAAACCCCTGAAGTTTTGTTCAAAATTCCATGTGTATTTGTAGACATGTCTTTATTTAAATTGTGTTCAAAGTTTTGTGGCTCTATGTGGACATGTCTTTATCTATGGTAGAGTTTCTCAGTCTTGGAATTATTGACATTTTGAGCCAGATAATCTATGCTATAGGAACTATCCTATGCGCTATTTGATGTTCAGCATTATTCCTGCCTCTACCCATAAGATGCCACCAGTATAACCTCAGTCATGATTATCAAAAATATCTCCAGACATTACAATGTCCCTGGAGAACCACTCATCTATATGGTCCACTGCTCTCTTCACGTTTCCAAACTGATCTCAGTGAGGCAGAAGTGAGCCAAGAGCTAGAGGCTAGAAGCTATCTTTCCCTGGATCTTTACCCCCAGTGAAAAATGCATTTCTCATGGAGGCAAAATTGTACATGCAGGTACAAAGTTTATTATTAGATATCTAATATCTAATAGCACAACAGCAAGTGGGAGAGCACATCGACAAATAGTCTGTCTAGTTAAGATGAAAGCGTGGCAGAGCTGTCCACCTGGAGTGAAAGAGTGTAATTAAGTGTACATAATTTACTTACATACCTCACTCATGAATATAGTAAGAGTGTGAAGAGCAAGATGCAGTAAAGAGTCTGGAGTGAGGAGATGGTTAGATTGAGAATAAAGCAGGGATAATTTCACATAGACCTGTGAATGTCCTATTAAAGAATTTAAGCTTCATTCTAAAAGCAATGGGAATCTTCAGCTCCTTCACCTCTTTATCATTAATGACCTTTCTCTCCATCCTAGCAGCCACCTATCCACATGGTTCCAACCTAGATCTCATAAGTACTAGAAACCTCATTATTTCTAAATTTTTTTAGGACACAAATTTATGTTTACCAAAGGGAAAAGAAGGGTAGGGTGGGATAAATTGGGAGTCTGGGATTGACAGGGACACACTAACAGATTAACAAGAAGGATCCACTGTGTAGTACAGGGATCTCTGCTCAATATTCTTATAATAAGACAATATTACAGCATCACACTTCCCAGTCACCAGATCTCTTGTTTCTATATTCCCAAGATAACGACCTATACTGGAAGGTAAGCTATGACAAATCTAGACACACATTAAAAAGCAAAGACATCACTTTGCCCACAAAGGTCCATATAGTCAAAGTCATGGTTTTTCAGTAATCATATACAGATGGGAGAGTTGGACCATAAAGAAGGTTGAAGGCAAAAGAATTAATGTTTTCAAATTTTGGTTACGGAGAAGACTTGAGAGTCCCTTGGAATGCAAGGAGATCAAACCAGTCAATCCTAAAGGAAATCAACTCTGAATATTCATTGGAAGGACTGATGCTGAAGCTGAAGCTCCAGTACTTTGGCCACCTGATGTGAAGAACCAACTCATTGAAAAAGACCCTGGTGCTGGGAAAGATCGACGGCAAGAGGAGTAGAGGGTGGCAGAGGATGAGATGGTTAGGTAGCATCACCAACTCAGTGGATGTGAATTTGAGCAAACTTGGGAGATAGTGAAGGACAGAGGAGCCTGGCATGCTGCAGTATATGGGGTCACAAAGAGTTGGACATGACTTAGGGACTGAACAATAACAACAAAGACCCCCACTATGTCGATCCCACCACTTTCTAACAGCCAGTCTCTGCCCTCAGCCCTTTCCTCAGCCCATCCCTCATCTAGCATAGATCATGGTCAACCATCATAACCACACTCTTTCCAAAGACCCTGAGCTCTCTTATTCTTTTCTCCCTCCATACTACACTCTTGTCAAAACCCTGATTGTTACTCTGCCTTCCTCATACATGCACTGGCATCTGAAAATTGGTAAAGAAAAACTTACTAGTTTCTCTTTAAATTCATAACATGGACTGAAACTCAGGAGGACCCTGTGGGGTCCTCGAGATGTAAACACTTTCTGTGGTGTCCCCTGCCCTGTTTCTTGTTTGTAGGAAATAGGTTTCATTCATCCTCCTAGACCTTCCTGAATACCACAGGGCAGAATCAAACAGTAATTGGAGAAGGGAGGGAATGCAGAAACAAAGGAGGAGCAATCAAGAAACAATAGTCAGTATTAAAGCAGGATGCTGGTTCCCTCTCAAGGACCATACAGAACAAAATCTTTGAGTTCTTCTAAAGGATCAACCCCAATCGAGATGGAGGATGGTTCAGTTCAGTTCAGTTCAGTCACATAGTCGTGTCTGACTCTTTGCGACCCCATGAATCGCAGCACGCCAGGCCTCCCTGTCCATCATCAACTCCCGGAGTTCACTCAGACTCACGTCCATTGAGTCAGTGATGCCATCCAGCCATCTCATCCTCTGTTGTCCCTTTCTCCTCCTGCCCCCAATCCTTCCCAGCATCAGAGTCTTTTCTAATGAGTCAACTCTTTGCATGAGGTGGCCAAAGTACTGGAGTTTCAGCTTTAGCATTATTCCTTCCAAAGAAATCCAAGGGCTGATCTCCAGAATGGACTGGTTGGATCTCCTTGCAGTCCAAGGGTCTCGCAAGTCTTCTCCAACACCACAGATCAAAAGCATCAATTCTTTGGCACTCAGCTTTCTTCACAGTCCAACTCTCACATCCATACATGACCACAGGAAAAACCATAGCCTTGACTAGATGAAACTTTGTTGCCAAAGTAATGTCTCTGCTTTTGAATATGCTATCTAGTTGGTCATAACTTTTCTTCCAAGGAGTAAGCGTCAAGATTCCTGGAACACCACCCTGTTACCTCACCACTAATGACTCAGGAGGAAGTCATAGGCCCTTCAGCCCTTACGCAAATTTTCCTATAAAACGTCTTCCCCCAAACTGTCAGGCAGTTTGGAGTTTTTAAGCGATTCATTCTCCTTGCCTGGCCCTGCAGTAAGTCTTTCTCTGCTCCAAATTCCAACTTTTTGGTTTGGCCTCTCTGTGCGAAGGGCACACTAATGAACTTGAGTTTGGTAACAAGAACACAAAAAAGACCCAGATGCCTTACTCTGTTTCTCTGATAGATTCCCTCCCTATCCCCTATTTCAATCTCCCTATTTTATTCCCTTTATCCCCTAACCTCCCATACCCTCCTTCATCCCTCACCTTCACTTGCCATTAAAGACTTTGTTAGGGAACTGGTAACGGAAACCACCCACCTTAGCCAAGCCGGACAAGAACTGCTTGCATGAATTGTCTCACAATGGGAGGCCCCATTGTGCAACACCTGCTGCCGCTGAAAATTAGCTGGGAGAATTGAGGAGGGCCACAAGGAGGAAGGAGCTGCCTGCTAATCTCCCAGAAGCCCTCATGCTGAACCCATCTTGGCTGAGAGATGGGCACACCACCAGGCAGGACCTTAGTTCAGTTCAGTTCAGTTGCTCAGTTGTGTCTGACTCTTTGCGACCCCATGATCTGAAGCACGCCAGGCCTCCCTGTCCATCACCAACTCCCGGATTTCCCCCAAACTCATGTCCATCGAGTCAGTGATGCCATCCAGCCATCTCATCCTCTGTTGTTCCCTTCTCCTCCTGCCCCCAATCCCTCCCAGCATCAGAGTCTTTTCCAATGAGTCAGCTCTTCGAATCAGGTGGCCTCAAGTCAGACCAAATGTGGGAACAAGCAAGATGATTGGCCAGAGACAACATGGAAATTAACCCCATTACCATTAAACCTGAGGCTGTGAGCCATGTGGCAGAGCACTTCTCCCGCTGCTCTCTGTCTGGGCGCACCTTCCCTATAAATTCTTTTGCTTTGTCAGGATGTGTTTTCCTTGAACAATTCATTTCCAAGTGTTAGACAAGAGCACACTCTCAGACCTTGAAAGGGTCCCACATACCTACACAGATATGCCTCTGCACTGCTCTTCTCTGTGAGTCCAGTGGAGAAAGTGCTCTCCCCTCCTGAAGGAAGGGCCCTCTTCTACCCATGGCCCTTTATCCAAACCCTCTTGCTGTCATCAAGATTGTCTCCTTCCTTCCCTTTCCTACATTGTCAACATTCCCTCTCAACTGTAGCACTCCACTGTTACCCTGATATTCTCTAGTAGCTCTGACTTAAAAGAAAGGGACCTCACTTCATTGTATATGCCCCTCCACACTCCACACTGTCTTTTCATCCCCATCACAGCAAAACTGCTTCAAACTTTTTCTCTCTTTGAAACTGGATAGGACCCTGCAGGACCCTCGTGGGTACAAAACCCTTTCCATGTCCCCTGTTTCTTGTTTGTAGGAAAAAGGCTTCAGCCTTCCAGAACTTCACTGAGTTCAGGAGGGAAGATTCAAACAGTTACTAATCAGGAGAGCAAGGGAATATAGAAACAAAGGAAAGGCAGTCAAGAAACGGAGAATCAATTGTACAGCCATGGGGAAGTGGCCTGATTCCTCCTCAGGGGACGTGCATAGCAGTCTGATACTGGTTCTTACACAGGAGTTGGGGCCCCCTCCAGGAGGATTGTAACTTCAGGCTGAGCACAAGTATGTGGACCCTAGACTGGCTGGAATAAGATGGATGGAGACTGAGATTCCTACATTACCCTGTCACCTCCTCACCTACCAATCAGAAGAAAGTCACAAACCCTGCAGCTCTCACCCCAGATTTTGCTGTTAAAAACCATTCCCTGAAAACTACAGGAGAGTTCAGGTTTTTTTGAGTCACAAGGGGCCTGATTTTCCTTGTATGGCCCTTGCAATAAACCTTTCTCTGCTCCAAACATTTAAGGTTTTGTTTGGCCTCACTATGACAACAAAGGTGGGTTTGGCAGCATATTCAGTGGGCTACAGTCGCTTTCAGTTACATTTAAAACTACTTTTGTCAATGTCATTTTCATTCTCTGTTGTCAGATGCAAAGAACTTTTCTCTGTCCTTATCTTACCTCTCAGAAGTACTTGCGGAGGCAGTTAGCCTTCTCTTCCTTGCAATAATCTTCTCTTGGCTTCCTGACACAACGCATTCTTTCACCTCCTCTTACCTCAGTGCCTACTCCTTCTCACAACAGGCTATTGCCTTCACAAACTTTTTGCTGGCATTCTTCACAGTTACTCCACGGCCGTCTTGTGTTTTCTCTCTATACTCCTCCCACCCCGTAGTTTCCCACCACCTATATTTTGACCTGTAATTGGTATCTCCAGTATAGACGTCACCTCTCAAGCCCAGTTACCTATAACCACCTTCAGACAATGTTCATTGAATGACTCATCAGCTTCATGAGCCCATAATTGAATTGCCAGTCCAAACTCGTTCCCCATACTTTCACCATCTTAGTAAATGTCTTCATTGTTCATCTTCCTGCTCAACCCACAGACCTCAAAATCTTCATGACCTCTTCATTTCCATCATTCATCACATTTAATCCATCGGAAAGTCCCACTGACTCTAGTTTCGCTACCTATTTCAAATATATTAATTTCTTTCCATTTATAATGCCATCAGAAAAAAAAAAAAAATCCCATTAGGACATCTTATCCACTGGTGGTGCAGTGGATAAGGATCTACCTGCCAATATGGGAGACACAGGTTTGATCCCTGGTCCCAGAAGATTCCACATGCCACAGAGCAACTAAGCCCATGCACAATTATTGAGCCCGCACTCTAAAGCCCATGAACTGTAACTGCCAAACCCACTTGCAGCAACTACTGAAGCCTGGATGCTCTAGGGCCCATGCTGCTGCTGCTGCTGCTAAGTCACTTCAGTCGTGTCTGACTCTGTGTGACCCCATAGATGGCGGCCCACCAAGCTCCCATCCCTGGGATTCTCCAGGCAAGAACACTGGAGTGGGTTGCCATTTCCTTCTCCAATGCATGAAAATGAAAAGTGAAAGTGAAGTCGCTCAGTTGTGTCCTACTCTTTGTGACCCCATGGATTGCAGCCCACCAGGCTCCTCCATCCACGGGGTTTTCCAGGCAAGAGTACTGGAGTGGGGTGTCATTGCCTTCTCCTCTAGGGCCCATAGTCTGCAACTATTGAGCCTGTATGCTGCAATTACTGAGCCAGTGTGCTGCAGCTACTGAAATCCACATGCTCTAGGGCCTGTGAGCCGCAACAAGAGAAGCCTGTGCACTGAAATGAAGAGTAGCTCCTGCTCACTGTAACCAGAGAAAGCCTGTGAAAAGAATGAAGACCCAACGTAGCCAATAATAATAATAAAATAAATAAAATGCCATTAGCTTTGTTCATACCACCATCATTTCTTCATTTCCCATTTAGTCTACTAAATAGCCTTTTCCTTCCTTCCTTTTTCCCCTCCCTCTCTTCCTTCATTCCTTCCTTTCCTCCTTCCTTCTTCAATTACAGGGCAAGAGCTCATGTGCCCACAGCGCAGAAAGTCAAACTCTGACAGCGGATGTTTGCAGCTAAATTATTTGCAGGGAGTCAAGCAAGGAGAATGGGCAGCTCATGCTCAGGATACTTGAATGCCGCAATGGCTTTCAGACAAAGGTGTTTAAAGACACAGCTAAGGGAGAGGTTAGTAGCATGTGTGATCATAATGTGTATTCATCATCCTCCACCTGGTTGAGGGGAGAGGATCCTATTTCCTACAGAACAACTCAAAGATATGCATCTAGATTGTTACATATATATGTATGTGTGTATATAAAAATATATATATATATATATATATATATATATATATATTCAGGAGGAACTAGGAGTCCTGTGACCCTATTGTCCTAATCATTAACTGCTTGAACCTGCTCTTTGGAACTCAGGGAAAGTCTAGGAGACTAAAGCCTTTTTTTTTTTTTTTTTTTAATAAAAACAAGAAACAGGGAACACAGAGGGGCTTTTGTACTTGGGAAGGACCCATAGGGCCCTTTTTCACTGATAGTCTACCATATTAAGGGGAACAGGGGCAAAACAAGAAGGGAATAAAGTTATAGATAGATTAATCATAGACTCAGCCAGGGAACTCAGTTTTAGGGGGATGACTCTGTTTAACTTCCTCTCTTTCTTTCTCTCTTTCTCCCTTTCTTTCCTTCTTCCTTCCTTCCTCCCTTCCTCTTTCTGCCTACTTTTTAATCTCTTGCCTATCACTTCCCATTCCATTCTCCATACACAAGAAAGTGACTTTTAAAAAGTAATCATTCCTTCACTCTTCCATAGCTTCTGTTGCACTTAGAATGCTGCTTAACACGTCTTATACAACTCATCTTGATCTAGTCCCTGTCCAATTCTACATACTTTTCCCCTCTGCAGTGCTCATGTCCATATATTCTACCCCAGTTCCTCAAACACAGCTTGTTCTTCTGCTTCAAAGCACTTGCACATCATCTTTCCCCTGCCAAGAACCTTTCTCCCACCATTTTTTGCACATCTAACTTTTTCTTATCTTTCACAATGTACCTGGAATGTTACCACTCAGGGTAAAGTCTGGGCCATCTCTATTTTGTTTCCTTTCTAGAACTTATTATAATTTACTCTTTTTTATTGACTTAGATTGTTCAGTGAAACTGAATATAAACTGTGTGGGTAATGACCACATTTAACTTGCTCACCATGATATTCTTATAGTCTAGGACAGAGACTTGCAAACACATAGTTTTTTGGTTTTTTTTTTAATAAATTAAATAAGCAATCAGTGACATACCTGGAGGGGGGTGACATGCTAAAATTTATATTTTAGGGAAGTGTCTCTTTACTGAGGGGAATCTTCCCTCCCCCAGGGACATTTGGATATTTTTTATTGTCATGACTTGGGGAGGAGGAGGATTTGCTAGTAGGTAGAGACTGGGGCTACTGGTGGCATCCTATAAGGTCCTGCACAGCAATGAATGATCTAGCCCCAAATGCTCATAGTGCTAGGTGACAGATCTTGTTTTAGAGAGATCAAAGTAAAATGTGAAGAACAGATTACTGCTAGTTAGTCTCTTCCTTGGTTGGCAATGGAGAGACAAATTATAAGCTTATTCCAGGTAAGAGAGGATGTCCTATACTGGAACAAAGAATGTGGTATGGAGAGAAGTAAATACATGTTTAGGATGTTTGGATATAGGGTACATGTTTAGAGTTGGTTGTACTTTGAGAGAGAGAGTCAGGTAGACAGAAAAAGACATCCAGGGTTACTCGCAGGCTTCTCATTTAGATGTCTAGATAAAAGCAGTGCATTCATTGAGTCTGAAGCTGAGCTCACTTGGAGAGGAAGATGCAATTGGTCTTCAATGAAACATGAAGTTAACAAATAGTTGTGGAACTCATAATTCAAACTTAATTCCATTGCTGAAATAAAAGTAAAAAAAATAAACCCTAAGATGTAAATTCTCAAAGATAAGTCAAGACAAATCTTACAAAGGAGAAAAAATATGGCATAAAGAAGTAGCATACAGTCTAGTTACTATAGACATTTCACACCAGGGAAGAAGAGAGAATAACATGAAATTAGGCAAAAAGGAATAAAATCTTCAGAAATGCAGTGATTCAAAATACCTAGAGAAAATCATTGAGATCATACAATAAAACAGAAATTGAACTTAAAATAAATGAAGATGATAAAGACAGGAAAAAACCTTTAAAGTGAACGTATAATCCCTTTTTGTAACCAAGCAGGACCTTATGGAACCTTCCCAGGGCAGGCCACTCCCCCATATCCTCTGCTGTAGCTCCTCTCTGAAGCACCCAGATGACTCATGCATATTTCCTGAGTTCTTCAGATGCTAAAAACCACCATCAAATGGAAGAAATGAACTACTTGATGATTATAAGCCCCCAGACCTTCTGGTGTCAAAGGGTTGATAATGTTAACTGCCTTATTACCTTAACATTAACAATCAGAGAATTGTGCACAAGCTGATCACATACCCTGGGATACCCCTCTCCAGTCCTTGCCTTTAAAAAGGCCTTCCTGATACTCTTCAGGTAGTTGGGTGGTTTGGGGGAGGGGGGAATGACCTCCAGGTCCCACTCCCTTCTCCTGGCATGGTCCTACAATAAATAAACCTTTCTCTGCTCCAAACTCTGATATTTCGGTTTGTTTGGCCTCCCCTGTATATAGGGCACACGAATTTTATTAGCTAACTCTTTTAGTACAAGTGAGCAATTAAATGGCCAGTTGTATTAATTACATGAAAGGAATTTAAAAGTTTTATATATATATATATATATATAGATCACTGGCTCAATGGACGTGAGTCTGACTGAACTCTGGGAGTTGGTGATGGACAGGGAGGCCTAGCGTGCTGCGATTCATGGGGTCACAGAGTTGGAACCGACTGAGCGACTGATCTGATCTGATCTGATATATATATATAAAGAGAGAGAGAAAGAGAGAAAAGACAATCATATCCTATTTAAAATAATGGTGTTAGGGCTTCTGATTTGATGTTTATGACTTGAGTTTCTTCATTATAAAGAAGATTTGTATATTCACAGACCCACAATATAAAAATACAGTTTTGACCAAAAGAAACTACTTTAAACACTCATCTCACTCACTAGTAAAGTAATGCTTAAAATTCTCCAAGCCAGGAGGGAGGAGGGTTCAGGATGGGGAACACATGTATACCTGTAGCGGATTCATTTTGATATTTGGCAAAACCAATACAATATTGTAAAGTTTAAAAATAAAATAAAATTTTTAAAAAAGGAAAAAAAATAAAATAAAATAATGCATCCATGAACTCTTAAATAGGGATGGATTTGTGGAACAGTTCCAGAGTACTAGGATATAACTTGACTATTATGTTAGTAATTGAAATTTAAAGGTATACCCTTCGCTGATTCATGTGAATGTATGGCAAAAACCACCACAATATTGTAAAGTAATTAGCCTCCAATTAAAATAAATAATAGAAAAAAGAAATTTAAAGGTAAAAAAAAAAAAATTATCCAAGCCAGGCTTCAGCAATACATGAACCGTGAACTTCCTGATGTTCAAGCTGGTTTTAGAAAAGGCAAAGGAACCAGAGATCAAATTGCCAACATCTGCTGGATCATCGAAAAAGCAAGAGAGTTCCAGAAAAACATCTATTTCTGCTTTATTGACTATGCCAAAGCCTTTGACTGTGTGCATCACAATAAACTGTGCAAAATTCTGAAAGAGATAGGCATACCAAACTACCTGACCTGCCTCTTGAGAAACCTGTATGCAGGTCAGGAAGCAACACTTAGAACAGGACCTGGAACAACAGACTGGTTCCAAATAGGAAAAGGAGAACATCAAGGCTGTATGTATATTGTCACCCTGCTTCTTTAACTTATACACAGAGTACATCATGAGAAATGCTGGGCTGGAGGAAGCACAAGTTGGAATCAAGATTGCCAGGAGAAATATCAATAACCTCAGATATGCAGATGACACCATCCTTATAGCAGAAAGTGAAGAAGAACTAAAGAGCCTCTTGATGAAAGTGAAAGAGGAGAGTGAAAAAGTTGGCTTAGAACTCAACATTTGGAAAACTGAGATCATGGCATCTGGTCCCATCACTTCATGGCAGATAGATGGGGAAACAGTGGAAACAGTGGCTGACTATATTTTGGGGGGCTCCAAGATCACTGCAGATGATGATTGCAGCCATGAAACTAAAAGACGCTTACTCCTTGGAAGGAAAGTTATGACCAACCAAGACAGCATATTAAAAAGCAGAGACATTACTTTGCCAAGAATGGTCCGTCTAGTCAAGGCTATGGTTTTCCTCTGGTCGTGTATGGATGTGAGAGTTGGACTGTGAAGAAAGCTGAGCGCTGAAGAATTGATGCTTTTGAACTGTGGTGTTAGAGAAGACTCTTGAGAGTCCCTTGGACTGCAAGGAGATCCAACCAGTCCATCCTAAAGATCAGTCCTGGGTGCTCATTGGAAGGACTGATGTTGAGGCTGAAAAGCCAATACCTTGGCCACTTGATGTGAAGAGCTGATTCATTGGAAAAGACCCTGATGCTGGGAAAGATTGAGGGCAGCAGGAGAAGGGGATGACAGAGGATGAGATAGTTGGATGGCATCATTGACTCAATGGACATGGGTTTGGGTGGACTCCGGGAGTTGGGTGATAGACAGGGAGGCCTGGCGTGCTGCAGTCCATGGGGTCGCAAAGAGTCGGACATGACTGAATGACTGAACTTAACTGAATTGAATTGTAAAAGACTAGGATATTTTAAAATACTGGTTGTGGCAGGCTGAGAAATGCTCCCCACAAGGATATCAGATCCTGATTCCTGGCATTTGTAAATTTCACCTTATATGGAAAAGGGGTCTTTGTAGATGTAATTGACTTAGGGATCTTGAGACTGGGAGGTTATCCTGAATTATGGTTACCCTAAATGCAATCACATGTAATCTTACAATCAGGAGGCAGAGGAGATCTGACACAGTCAGAAGTTGAGAAAACACAGACAAGACAAGGTCACATGACCATGGAGGAAGATGAGAGTGGTACAGTCACAAGCTAAGGAAAGCTGGGAGGCAGCAAAAGCTGGAAGGGGGAAGGAACATATTCTCCCCAGACCCTTCAGAAGAATCAAGCCCTGCCAACACTGCTATTTCAGCCTATTAATACTGATTTTGGACTTCTTGCCTCCAATACTATGAAAGAATACATTTCTGCCGTTTTAAGATACCAAGTTTGCAGTTATGTCTTATTACAGCAGCCATAGGAATCTAATTTGAAAGTATTTTATATACTTCTATATGTTAAAATATTTATAATATTATCAATATAGAATAGAATGGGATGTAGGTAATATTGTTAAGAACTGAATTGTGTTCCCCACAAAATTCTTACCCTGAAGCCCTAACCCCCAAGGTAACTATATTTGGAGATGAAGTAAACTAAAGTTAAATGAGGCCATTAAGTGGCAGCGGTGGGGTAGGAGGGTTGGTTTAATGCAATAGGATGTATCATTATGGGCTTCCCTGGTGGCTCAGCTGGTAAATAATCTACATGCAATGCGGGAGACCTGGGTTTGAGCCCTGGGTTGGGAAGACTCCCTGGAGAGGGAAAAGGCTTCCCACTCCAGTATTCTGGCCTGGAGAATTCCCTGGACTGTATAGTCCATAGGGTTGCAAAGAGCTGGACACAACTGAGCAACTTTCAAAGTCTTTAAAAAAAAATTATAAGAAAAGGAAGAGTCTCCAGATACTTCTCTCTCCCTGCACACACACAAAAGAAAGGCCCTATGAGCACAAAGTGTGAAGTTGATCATGTACAAGCCAGGAAGAGATGCCCCACCGAAAACCAACACTGCGGGTACTTTCATCTTGAACTTCCAACGTTCAGAATTGTGAGAAAATTCATTTTTGCTGTTTAAGCCATCCAGTGTGGTATTCTGTCATGATAGCCTAAGCTGTCTAATACAAATATTCTTTCTAATTTGCCTTTATCAGAAAGCTATTATTATGTTACGAATTGCTTACATATTCCTTCATAAATTGAGTTTGTGCTCAGTTATACAATTCAAGAAGTTACATATTCCTTCATAAATTGAGTTTGTGCTCAGTTATACAATTCAAGAAGAAAAAGACTGTATTTCAGAAAACTACAAGCAGAGACCTTCCTGGTGGTCCAGTGTTTAAGAATCTACCTTCCAATGCAGAGATTGTGGGCTCAGTCCCTGGTGAAGGAACTCGATCCCATATGCCGCAGAGCAACTAAGCCCGCATGCCCCAACTACTGAGCCTGTGCACTCTACAGCCCATGCCACAACTAGTGAGAAGCCCATGCACTGCAACTAGAGAAGCCCTCACACAGCAATGAAAAATCCTGCACCAAGACCCAATGCAGCCAGGTAAATAAGTAGATACAAATGAAAACTACAAGCATTTCACACTAAGCCTGTCACACTTTGGACATTGTCACAACCATCTCTAAGATGCTGAAGCAGGTGCTCTTCATGCCTCTCTTACTACTCTTTTCCTCATGTATGCATTATTGTCATTTAACAAGACAGCTGTATAAAAGACAAGTGCATGGTGGGGAAAACTGGAGATAAAACTCTTGAATATTATTTAATTTCAAATCAAACCAACAAATATTTATTGTGGAATTACCAAATCCAATCCCAGGCTCCCTGCTAGCTTTTAGTGATGGAAAGAGGAAAAATGCAGACAGGTTTCTTGACCTTATAGAGCTTAAAGTCTATCTAGATTCGTAAGATTAGGAAGACAAAAAATGAATAGGCAATTACAAAGGCAGTACAGGTGTTGGGAAGTAGGAAGTTTATGGTAAGGGGCTGAACCTGGGACAGCATGGAAGACCTGAAGGATAAGTAAGAACATGTAACGAGAAATGTGGGGAGCATAGCAGTAGAGCACCCTGGGATCAGCTTGGGTAAAGATGTGGGAGAGTTATGAGAGCTGAACACACTGAAGTAAATAAAGAAAATTCAGCATGGTTGGAATTTAGGAAAGGAGAAGTGGAGACAGATCAGATCAGTCGCTCAGTCGTGTCCAACTCTTTGCGACCCCATGAACCGCAGCACACCAGGCCTCCCTGTACATCACCAACTCCCGGCGTTCACTCAAACTCACGTCCATCGAGTCAGTGATGCCATCCAACCATCTCATCCTCTGTCGTCCCCTTCTCCTCTTACCCTCAATCCCTCCCAGCATCAGAGTCTTTTCCAGATGAGCGGAAATCTGATTTCAGAGAACACCGTAACTATGAGAGAAAGGTTAGTCTTGACCTGCACTTAAGGAATATCCATGGAAAGATTTTAATGGGTAGAAATGCCCTGAATCAGTTCAGTTCAGTCACTTAGTTGTGTCAAACCCTTTGCGACCCCATGGACTGCAGCACGCCAGGCTTCCCTGTCCATCACCAACTCCCAGAGCTTATTCAAACTCATGTCCATTGAGTTGGTGATGCCATCCAATCATCTTATCCTATGTCGTCCCCTTCTCCTCCTGCCCTCAATCTTTCCAAGCATCAGGGTCTTTTCAAATGAGTCAGTTCTTCACATCAGGTGGTCAAAGTATTGGAGTTTCAGCTTCAACATCAGTCCTTCCAATGAATATTCAGAGGACTGATTTCCTTTACGATGGACTGATTGGATCTCCTTGCAGTCCAAGGGACTCTCAAGAGTCTTCTCCAACACCACAGTTCAAAAGCATCAATTCTTCGGTACTCAGCTTTATAGTCCAACACTTACATCCATACATGACTACTGGAAAAACCATACCTTTGACTAGACGGACCTTTGTTGGCAAAGTAATGTCTCTGCTTTTTAATATGCTGTCTAGGTTGGTCATAACTTTCCTTCCAAGGAGTAAACATCTTTTAATTTCATGGCTGCAATCACCATCTGCAGTGATTTTGGAGCCCAAAACAATAAAGTCTGTCACTGTTTCCCCATCAATTTTCCATGAATTGATGGGACCAGAAGCTGTGATCTGTTTTCTGAATGTTGAGTTTTAGGCCAACTTTTTCACTCTCCTCTTTCACTTTCATCAAGAGGCGCTTTAGTTCCTCTTCACTTTCTGCCATAAGGGTGGTGTCATCTGCATATCTGAGGTTACTGATATTTCTCCCAGCAATCTTGATTCCAGCTTGTGCTTCATCTAGTCCAGCATTTCTCATGATGTACTCTGCATATAAGTTAAAGAAGCACGGTGACAATATATAGCCTTGACGTACTCCTTTTCCTATTTGGAACCAGTCTGTTGTTCCATGTCCAGTTCTAACTGTTGCTTCCTGACCTGCATACAGGTTTCTCAAGAGGCAGGTCAGGTGGTCTGGTATTCCCATCTCTTTAAGAATTTTCCACAATTTGTTGTGAACCACACAGTCAAAGGCTTTGGCATAGTCAATAAAGCAGAAGTAGATGTTTTTCTAGAACTCTCTTGCTTTTTCAACAATCCAGTGGATGTTGGCAATTTGATCTCTGGTTCCTCTGCCTTTTCTAAAACCAGCTTGAACATCTAGAAGTTCACGGTTCACATACTGTTGAAGCCTGGCTTGGAGAATTTTGAGCATGACTTTACTAGCATGTGAGATGAGTGCAATTGTGCAGTATTTTGAGCATCCTTTGACACTGCCTTTCTTTGGGATTAGAATGAAAATGTACCTTTTCCAGTCCTGTGGCCACTGCTGAGTTTTCCAAATTTGCTTGCATATTGAATGTAGCACTTTCACAGCATCATTTTCTAGGATTTGAATTAGCTCAACTGGAATTCCATCCCCTCCACTAGCTTTGTTTGTGGTGATGCTTCATAAGTCTCACTTGACTTCACATTCCAAGATGTCTGCCTCTAGGTGAGTGATCACACCATCATGATTATCTGGGTTGTGAAAATATTTTTTGTATAGTTCTTCTGTGTATTCTTGCCTCCTCTTCTTAATATCTTCTGCTTTTGTCAGGTCCATACCATTTCTGTCCTTTATTAAGCCCATCTTTGCATGAAATGTTCCCTTGGCATCTCTAATTTTCTTGAAGTGATCTCTAGTCTTTCCCATTCTATTGTTTTCCTCTATTTCTTTGCACTGATCACTGAGGAAGGCTTCTTATCTCTCCTTGCTGTTCTTTGGAACTCTGCATTCGAATGGGTATATCTCTCCTTTTCTCCTTTGCTTTTCACGTCTCTTCTTTTCAGAGCTATTTGTAAGGCCTCCTCAGACAACCGTTTGGCCTTTTTGCATTTCTTTTCCTAGGGGATGGTGTTGATTCCTGCCTCCTGTACAATGGCATGAACCCCCGTCCATAGCTCTTCAGGCAGTCCATCTATCAGATCTAATCCCTTGAATCTATTTATCACTTCCACTGTATAATCATAAGGGATTTGATTTAGGTCATACCTGAATGGTCTAGTGGTTTTCCCTACTTTCTTCAATTTAAGTCTGAATTTGGCAATAAGGAGTTCATGATCTGAGCCACAGTCAGCTCCTGGTCTTGTTTTTTGCTGACTATATAGTACTTCTCCATCTTTGGCTGCAGAGAATATAATCAGTCTGATTATACTTTTAAAAAGGATCCTTCTGACTACAGCCTGAGGAAGAAGCTGGAAGGGAGCTAGAAGAAAAGCAAAGAGACGTCTAGGAAACAAGCGCACACAAGAGGGAGTGGTGATTTGGAATGCATTTGCAACTATGGAGTTGGCTAGAATGGGGACAAACTGAAGAGATGTTTAGGAGAATGCATAGGCAGAACTGGGTAGTTAATTACATATGAGGGGGGCAGAGAGCAAAGAGTCAAGCTGACTCCCAAGTTGCTGAATTCAGCAATTGTTTGTCCTATTTTACTTTCACCAAAAGAAGGAAATACCAGTAAAGATTTGAGGTCAAAGAAGAGCTTGTTGAAATTTGAGATGTCTGTGAGACTTTCAAGTCAACATGTGTTTTCTAATTTTAACAGTAATACGATTTGGGGGATTTCCATGTCAGTCCAGGGTTAAGACTCCACACTTCCACTACAAAGGGAATAGGTTCAATCCCTCATTGGGAACTAAGACCCCACATGCCATGTGCTGCTGCCAAAAATAAATTTAAAGATTTTTAAAATAATGAATAAATTTTTAAAAAGTAATGTATTTGTAGTAGATTATTTGGAAAATGGAGGTGAAAAAAAAAAGCAAATGTCATCTTTAATCCCACTACTCAGAGACTGTTACAGTTAAAACATGGGTGTATAGGCTTTTCTTTAAACACACAAACATAAGTAAATTAGGTATTAAAACATTGTTTTGTAATCTGTTTTTCCCTTTAACAATGAATCATGGCCATTTTTATTAATCATTGTTCTTCAACAATATTTTCAATGGCTGCTTAGGATTTCATTGCATAAATTTGTTACAACTGATTTTAACCATCCCCTGCTGCTATCAAATTGCTTTTGCTATCAAAACATATTATGAGAGGACTTTAAGGACAGTGAAACTACTCTGTATAATGCTATAATTGTAGTTACATGTCACACATATTTCAAAACCTATAGAATGTACAACACCAAGAATGAGCTCTAATGTAAACTAGGGACTTTAGGTGATAATGGTGTGTCAATGTAGATTCTTTCATTGTAACAAATGTACTATTTTTGTGCGAGATGTTGATAGTAAGGGAGATTGTGCATACGTGGGACAGGAGACATATGGGAAATCTCTGTACCTTCTGCTCACTTTTGCTGTGAACCCAAAACTGCTCTAAAACATAAAGTCCAGTATTATGATGAGCATCCTTGTGTGCAAATCTGTTTGCACATTTCTGACTGTTTCCATAAGATAAATTCCAGTAAATGGAATTGTCTGGTCAAAAGGTATGCTCATTTAACAACTTTGTGTTACCAAATGGGCCACCACTACTAAGAAAGTACACTTTAGCTGATTTTTTCATTGCTGACTCAATGCTGCCCATACTGTATTTCACTCCACACCTCCATTTATGCATCCTCAAAATAATGCTGTAAAAACAACATTGGGTTTTCTGTCAAAAATATTCCTATTTTCTTAACCACAATATAGTACCAAGTTCACTCTGCATTTTGATTACAAGCTAGCTGCCTCTCTGAGAAAATGTTGCCATGCTAATTTGTCTTGACTTAAAATTTCAAAGAAATTCCCACATGGATCCCAGATGTTGACCATTTAATGCAAGAAGGTGTTTCCTCATTACACAAATATGGTACGTGTCCAAAATATTGGCATTGTTTAGTTTATGAATCACTTAAAATAACTACATCACAAAAAACAATGGTTCACGTGTGAGTCATAAATTAAACAATGCCAATTTTTTGATGTGCACCACATCCATATAATAAGGAAACACCTTCTTGGATTAAATGGTCAACATCTGGAATCCATGTGAGGGCTCTAAAAAAATTAGTGCTGTATTTTCTTACATTTTCCCAGTGTAGAAAGAAATTCAAAATGGAGGCAATTTTTACAAAAATTTCCTTGCCCCAAATATCCTTGCATTGGTTGATACAAAAGCCTACGTCAAAGCAATATAGCCACATTCCATCATAGGTGATGCCACAGGCGTCTAAAGTGAGAGTGAAAGTCGATCAGTTGTGTCTGACTCTTTGCAAACCCCATGGACTATACAGTTCATGGAATTCTTCAGGCCAGAATACTGAAGTGGGTAGCCTTCCCTTCTCCAGGGGATCTTCCCAACCCAGGAATCAAACCAGCGTCTCCTGCATTACAGGCAGATTCTTTACTGACTGAGCTATCAGGGAAGCCAGAAGTCTGTCTCCTGTTTTTATTTATTCTAGATCTTATGCTATGATATTGTGGAACATAGGTGTAGTAGGTTGAATGTGCTCAGCTGTTTAGCCGTATCCAACTTTTTGCAACTCCATGGACTGCAGCTTGCCACGCTCCTCTGCTATGGAATTTTTCAGGCAAGAATACTGTAGTGGGTTGCCATTTCCTTCTCCTGGGATCTTCCAGACCCAGGGATAGAACCCACATCTCCTTTGTCTGCTGTATTGGCAGAAGCATTCTTTACCACTGAGCCATCTGGGAGGACCAGTGAGTTGAATAGTAGCTCCCCCCAAAAGTATGCCCATGTCATAACTCCTGAAACCTGTGAATGTGACCTTATTTGAAAAAACATGGGGGGAGGGGGGTGCGGTGCTTTGCAGATGCAATTAAGTTAAGGATCTTGAGATGTGATATTGCTGAACCTCAGCTCTAAATCCAATGACAAATGTCCTCATAAAAGAAAGACTCAGGGAAGTTTGTGACACAAGCACATAGGACAGAAAACCACAGGAAGTCAGAAGTAGAGATTAAAGTCACACAGCCCCAACCAAGAATTCCTAGAGGGACCAGAAGCTCAAGAGGTGGTTTCCTAAAACCTCTGAGGGACCAAGGCCCTGCTGACATCTTGACTTTGGATTTTAGCCTCCACAACTCCAAGAGAATAAACTTCTGTTGTTTTAAGCTATGGTTTGTGGTAATTTGTTACAACATCCCTAGGAAACCACAATGGGAATCCATTGTAATGGGATTGTCGTTGTTTCTTAGTTACTAAGTCATGTCCAACTCTTTTGTGACCCCATGGACTGTAGCCCACCAGGCTTCTCTGCCCATGGGATGTTTTCAGGCAAGAATACTGCAGTGGGTTGCCATTTCCTGCTCCAGGGGATCTTCCTGACCAAGGGATCAAACCCATGTCTCCTGAATTGGCAAGCAGATTCTTTGCCAGTGCGCCACCAGGGAAGCTCCTGTAATAGGATTAGATACATATTATGAATTAACTGTATCACTGCACTTTATTCAGATTTAACATGCTTAATTTTTTGACTTTTGATTAGCATCAAGCACTTGATGGTTCTGCTTTGGGTTTAAATAACATTCAAGGCTGTATTTTAACCTTGGAATGTTCTGATCTCAAATGATTCTCTCCATAATTCCTGTTGTTCAAGCATGTTTGAGAGAATATCCATAGAGCTGTGAGAGCTGGGAGATTCTAGACTAAATAGGCAAAAATGCCTTATCATCCAAGCCTTCAAAATGGTAACACATGTCAGATACCCATCAGCTGACTGGGCTTCTGCCCATGTTGTGAACAAAAGGATGTATTTTTTAAAGTTAAATAATATATCAGTGTGACTATAAAACATGATTAAAGAGAGGTAAACTGTTACCTTATATTAGTTATATTTGTAGCTGGCTACTTCCTGAAACCCATGTGCAAAAAATCCCTTTGATTTTGCATGGATGGGAGGACATTTTGATAAACATCACGGTGGCTTTTCGGAAGAGGCTCTCCACTTGTATATCTGATACTCCTTGATATTAAAGACCACTGAAAGCATAAGCCCTAACTCCTCGATTTTCATTCTATGTCTTATGTTTGCTGGGCTTTTGTTTATTAATAGTTAAAAGAAATAATAAGCATCAGATTGTTTTTCTTAAGTAAATTTCTGGTACAAGAGCCCATGATCATTCTTTCTATGACCTGCCATCTCCTGGCCCCATCCCTTGGTCCACCTCAAGAAGTGAAGGAATTATAAAGGAATAATACCATACAGCTGTCATAAAAAGTTTAAAGAATTTCTAACAGCATGGGAAACTATTCTCTATAAAGTTGAGTTAAAAAAAAGCAAGATAACCTAGACATACACTATGATCCAAATTTGTTTAGACACACACACATCTACATATAAATACATTCAAAAGGGGAAAATTTTCACAAAAGAGCTAAATTGGCTATTTCCAGATGGTAGAATTACACATAAATTTTTCTTTGTCAGCTATATTTTCCAGTGTGCTTTTTATAATGAGCATATATAGCTTTTATAACCAAAAATAATAATGTAATGGAACCCAACTAACAGCTGGAAGCTAAGAACCATTGTGGCGGGGGGAGGGGGGGTGCGGCTAGCATTTTGTCCTTCAGGTAGGTGCTTATTTTAGAACTGGTTTATAAAGGATGTAAATTAATTCTGCAAGATTTTTCCAGTATATTCAAAAATACTCACCATACTCACCAGGCGAATACTCCTGATTTCACCTTACTTGTGCTACTTACTTTTTCTTCACTCTTCCTATTCATCATGGTTGAAAGCTGATCTGAGGCTGAGAAGGTAGAAAGAAGAAAGTAGAAGGTAGGGTGCACTATAAACAAAAAGTTACTATATTATTTCCTTAGATTCTTTCTGACTTCTCTTGGGACCAGTGTAGCCCAAATGGAGGAGAAAGAGCACAGAACATCAGCAATGCCAAGTACCTTGTATTTTTCTGAAAAATGGAGCGTTCAATAACAACCCCCCAATCCACCACCCTACTTCAGGGACCACAGCTTTGTCATGGCAAAGGGGTTTGCATAACTAAATGAAGCTATGAGTCTTGGAGTGCAGGAATACCCAAGATGAACAGGTCACAGTGAAGAGTTCTGACTCTACATATGGACATCACCAGATGGTCAATACCGAAATCAGATTGGTTATGTTCTTTGTAGTCAAAGATGGAGAAGCTCTATACAATCAGCAAAAACAAGATCTAGAGCTGACTGTGGCTCAGATCATGAGCTTCTTATTGCCAAAATTCAGGCTTAAATTGAAGAAAGTAGAGAAAACCACTAGGTCATTCAGGTATGTATGTACTGTGTTTAGTCGCTCAGTCGTGTATGACTCTTTGCAACTGTAGGGGCTGCAGCCCTCCAGGCTCCTCTGTCCATGGGGATTCTCCAGGCAAGAATACTGGAGTGGGTTGCCTCCTCCAGGGGATCTTCCCAACCCAGGGATTGAACCCAGGTCTCCCACATTGCAGGCAGATTGTTTACCATCTGAGTCACCAGGGAAAATTTCTAATACTTGAGTGGATAGCCTATATCTTGTTCAGGGAATCTTCCTGACCCAGAGATTGAACCAGAATCTCCTGCATTGCAGGCAAATTCTTTACCAGCTAAGCTACCAGGGAAAATTTCTTTCTCAGCTTTGTAAAGCCTTCTTAGTGAACCACTTTGTCTTCCTGTATTTCTTTTCTAGGGAATGGTCTTGGTCACTGCTTCCTGTACAATTTAACGAACCTCCGTCCATAGCTCTTCAGGCACTCTGTCTACCAGAGCTTTGATCTATGGATGGAGGTTCGTTAAATTTTACAGAAGGCAGTTACCAAGACCATCCCCAAGAAAAGAAATACAAGAAGGCAAAGTGGTTCTCTGAGGAGGCTTTACAAATAGCTGGGAAAGAAGAGAAGTGAAAGGAAAAGATATACCCAACTGAATGCAAAGTTTCAGAGAACAGCAAGAAGAGATAAGACAGCTTTCTCAAATGAACTATGCCAAGAAATAGCAGAAAACAATAGCCTGGGAAAAACTAGGATCTCTTCAAGAAAACTGGACATATGAAGGGAATAGTTCATGCAAGGATAGGCACAATAAAGAACGGAAATGGTAAGGACCTCCCAGAAGGAGAAGAGACTAAGAAGAGGTGGCAAGAATACACAGAACTACACAAGAAAGGTTTTAGTGACCAGGATAACCATGATGGTATGGTCACTCACCTAGAACCAGACATACTAGAGTGTGAAGTCAAGCGGGTCTTAGGAAACATTACTACAAACAAAGCTAGTGGAGGTGACAGAATTCCAGCTGAGCTACTTAAAATCATAAAAGATGATGCTACTGAAGTGTTGCACTCAATATGTCAGCATATTTATTTGGAAAACTCAGCAGTGGCCACAGGACTGGAAAAGATGGCTTTTCATTCTAATGCCAAACAAGGGCAATGCCAAAGATGTCCAGTCTACTGTACAATTGCACTCATTTCACATGGTAGCAAGATTATGCTCAAAATCCTTCAAGCTAGGCTTCAGAAGTACATGAACCAAGAACTTGCACATGTATGAGCTGAATTTAGAAAAGGCAGAAGAACCAGAGATCAAATTGCCAACATTTGTTGGATCATGGAGAAAGCAAGGGAATTCCAGAAAAACATCTGCTTCACTGACTAGGCTAAAAGCCTTTGGCTGTATGGATCACAACAAACTATGGAAAATTCTTCAAGAGATGGGAGTACCAGACCGCCTTACCTGTCTCCTGAGAAACCTGTATGCAGGTCAAAAAGTAACAGTTAAAACCAGACATGCAGCAGCTGACTGGTTCCAAATTGCGAAAAGAGCATGACAAGGCTCCATACCGTCACTTTGCTTATTTAACTTACATACAGAGAACATCATGTAAAATGCTGGGTTGGATGAATCACAAGTTGGAATCAAGATTGCCAGGAGAAATATCAACAACCTCATATATAGACATGATACTACTCTAATGGCAGAAAGTAAAGAGAGACTCGAGAGCCTCTTGATGAGGGTGAAAGAGGAGAGTGAAGAAGGTAGCTTGGAAATCCACATTAAAAAACCTAAGATCATGGCATCTGGTTCCATCAATTAATGGCAAATAGAAAGGGAAAAAGTGGAAGTAATGACAGATTTTATTTTCTTGCACTGAAAAATCACTGCGAATAGTGACTGCAGCCGTGAAATTAAACAATGTTTGCTTCTTGGATGCAAAGCTATGACAAATCTAGACAGCATATTAAAAAGTAGAAAAATCACTTTGCTGACCAAAGTCCATATAATCAAAGCTATGGTTTTTACAGTAGTCATGTATGAATGTGAGAGGTGGACCATAAAGAAGGCTGAGGGCCAAAGAATTGATGCTTTTGAACTGTGGTATTGGAGAAGACTCTTGAGAGTCCCTTGAACAGCAAGGAGATTAAACCAGTCAATCCTAAAGGAAATCAACCCAGAAAATTCATTGGAAGAACTGATGCCAATGCTGAAACTCCAATACTTTGGCCACCTGATGCAAAGAACTGACTCACTGGAAAAGACCCTTATGCTGGGAAAGATTGAAGGCAGAAGGAGAAGGGGGCAGCAGAGGATGAGATGGTTCCATGGCATCACTGACTCAATGGACATGAGTTTGAGCAAACTCAGGGAGACAGTGAATGACAGGGAATCCTGATGTGCTGCAGTCCACAGAGTAGCAAAGAGTTGGACACAACTGAGCAAGTGAATAACAAAACGGCCACTACTTCTGCAAATAGATAGATAGGGTTTTGGAGGACACTATTTTACCCCAAAACTACTGGATCCAGTCACTGGTAACATGGAAGATTTCAAAAAATGTTTGGCAAGTGCAAGGACCATGAGCTCCTTCATATTCATTTACATAGAGCTGAAGACAGTGCCTCATACATAATACCTAAGAAGTATGAGATCCAGAAAAAAAATATTTTTGTGGATTTCAAAGGTGTGCAGAAGCAGTGTCTAATGAGCTTTGTTTTATTAAAGGTTAGCAGAATTTGATAAAATCACTGTTCGTCAAGGAATGGGTTACAGAGCAAGCTGGGGAGTATGTACCTTTACAAAAGATGCATCAGAATGGGGAATACGGGGGCCAGAAATGACATGTGTGGTTTACACAAAGGCACCCCACTCCAGTACTCTTGCCTGGAAAATTCCATGGATGGAGGAGCCTGGAAGGTTGCAGTCCATGGGGTATCTAAGAGTCGGACATGACTGAGCAACTTCACTTTCACTTTTCACTTTCATGCATTGGAGAAGGAAATGGCAACCCACTCCAGTGTTCTTGCCTGGAGAATCTCAGGGATGGGGGAGCCTGGTGGGCTGCCGTCTGTGGGGTCACACAGAGTCGGACTGTGTGACTTAGCATAGCATATTTGAAAAGTGAAGTAAGTATATGTATGATTTTCAGCGGATGGAGTGGGAGGTGTGGGTACTTTTGAAGAGCATGTACGAAGTATATTCCAATCTGAGCACATATACAAAACTGGTTGGAAGGTATGGCATTACAGGTATGGATTTTTAAAGACTGAACCACTGGCTTGAATAACCAGGTTACCCATTCAAACCACTTTAGCACTAAGAAAATAGAATTGCCTTTTAAATATCAATGATCATGGCTTTCACTATCTCCAGACCTCATGACCATTCCTAATCTGTATACTTCCAACTCTTTATACTTAGCTTTATATTTTTCTTCATAAAAGCTGAAGGATGGTGTTTACAATTTTTTCTTCTTTTCCACTTAAGGTAATTTGGCATGTTTTTAAAATTTTTTAAATGCTCTTGCCTTCAGGCTTCTATTTTCCTGGTATTTTATATAATAGTGTTTGTCTGGAAGGCAGATAGCAAAAATACTCACATGTGATCATGTGGAGAAAAGTAATCTGCATTCTGAAAGCAGAGGAAAATATTGGGTTTGACAAAATGTTCATTTGGGTTTTTCTGTAAATTACAGAAAGACTCAAATTTTTTGGCCAACCCAATACATGTGTAAGAACACCGTAGGTGGAGGGAACATTGGTTAAGCACAAGTTAAAAGAGAAAGGAGACCCTTGTCAATTAGACTATGAAGCTCAGCACTTCTCGCCAACAATTTGGGTAAATTGAAGGCAAAGTCAAGGTACAACAAGCATATGCCTGTGGACCATGCGTATGTGTTTGGGCATGTTTCCTAGATATCCCTAATATATCCATCCAAGGGGCTTCCCTGTGGCTTAGACTGTAAAGAATCTGCCCACAATGCAGGAGACCCAGGTTCCATCCCTGGGTTGGGAAGATCTCCTGGAGAAGAGAATGGCAACCCACTCCAGTATTCTTGCCTGGAGAATTCCATGGACAGAAGGACCCTTGTGGGCTTAGCCCAGGAGATCGCAAAGAGTCAGACAGAACTGAGCAACTAACACTTTCACTTTCATATTCATCCAAGATGTTCTTTTCCTAAGCCTTTAATACATCCAAAGGTGAGGTTGCTTAGTCATGTCCGACTCTTTGAGACCCCAGGGACTGTAGCCTGCCATCCATGGAATTTGGCAGGGAAGGATACTGGAGTGGGTTGCCATTTCCTTTTCTAGGCAGGGTATCTTCCTGACTCACGGGTCGAACCCAGGTCTCCCGCACTGCAGCCAGACTCTTTACCATCTGAGCCACCAAGGAAGCTCCTAACACATCCAAAGTATAAAACAATTAAAAGATGCATCTGTGTATATGATTATCAGGCCAATCACACAGACAGAGCCTCCACGGGGTCTCAGAATTCGAGGTGAAACCGTGGGGAAAGATCATTTCAGCACCAAGAGTCCCACTTCTAAAACTTGGGTAATTGGATGGCCAGGACGCAGGTTTCTTTCATTTGATTTTCAAGCTATTCTCAAGAAACACTTATCCATGGAAACAGCTTATCCATGGATAAGCTCTCTATGATTTCTAGCAGAGTGAGAGAAAAATACTCTTTCATCTCACACTTAGGTTCTCCTATGAGACTATTCTCTATGGAGGAGGCTTCATAACTGAAGACTTTCATGATTCTTTACTTTCCCAACATTTCAAAGTTAATAGAGAAGATAGTGAAGAGAAAAACATTCCCCAAGTAAGATACTAAAAAGTAAAATGTCCTAGAGGGGTGGGATGTAGGGAGGAGGTTTAAGAGGGAAGGGACATATGTACAACTATGGCTGATTCATGTTCATATATGGCAGAAACCCAACACAATATTGTAAAGCAATTATTCTCCAATTAAAAATAAATATTTTTTAAAAGTACGGTATATTTCTGAATTTCTTTAATAAATTTCACTTTAGTCTTCAAAATGTATGTCTTACAATGCATCCCATAACTAGGTGAATACATTCACAGTGGTATACAACCCCAAATGGTTGGTTAAATTTCAAGAGTTGAAACTTGACTGCCAGGGGTCAAATTCCATTTATTAACCTCATGACCTCGGGTAAATTACCCTAACCATACTGCTCCAGGTCCCTTGTCTAGGTAACAAGAATCCTAACAGTAATAGTCCCTATACTTCATTAGGTCATTGTCATGAGGATTAAATGAGTTAATTCACCCTAAAGGCTTAGCACAGTCTCCAGTACATAGAAAGGACCCAATAAATGTAAATGAGGTTAACATTATGTAAATAAAAGAAATCATACTATAACTCATTTTAAGACAGGTTTTAAAATTGAAATTGTTGACAGCAGACCTCTGCCTTCACTTCCCACAAAGAGGGATTGAGTCTTCTGAGATGACTTGCAAGCAAAAGATAAAGATATAAGCTATCATACACCAAATCAAATTCCATTCACACAAAATAATTTCCTCATGTTGACAAAATTGTTATCTTCGAAAATATTACCTTTGCTAAAAACTCTAAACTCTCAAAGCCAATAGCTAAGAATGTAAGCAAATTAGAAGTCACTCTCTCTGTGTAGCTTTCTAACAAAATTCCACATCATGAACTTCTAATAATGTTTCTTGCCCACAGATTATAATAACCTACTTCAAAATCACATCATTTCCTTTTTCTGCCTCATTTCCTTCAAAGTGAAGCATAATTTTTCTTGGACCTAGAATAAAAAATTCTAGCTGAACTAAGCAAATCATTACCAGAAATGAAATTTTATAATAATACTATTTCACAGTATTCAAAAAACATAAAACATCTGTGTGGTATTTGTTAATACATAAAAATAACCTAATATTATCGTGTACACCACCTAAGTGGAAAATTTAGTCTATAACCAGAAGTGCAAATAGAAATCCCTATAGATTCCATCTGTGTTGGGTTTTGAAGTCCTGTTGGGAACATTTAAGAACTGTGACACTGAAGTCTTAGCCAGAGGTCACAGACTTCTTGGCACAGATATTTGTTCAGCCATCACAGTATTTCAACAATTATTAAACTCACAGATCTTTAGGTGGGCCATGCCCTCTATTTTCCTGACATGCCCTTAAAGGCATTTTATTTGGCAAACCCTGATTAAGGCCCATCATTACAGAAAAGAGATCATATGATAATCAGCAGTTAAATAGGTACCTCCATCACTGACAGCCTGAAGTCCAGAGCCTGGAAAATTAAGGATACTAACAGTCACATTCAGAAATTCTTCCAGCTTGCCTACTGGACTAATTTTAAATACATACTTTCAATGTGTATGCTTAACAGTGGCACATTTAATTAGGACTGCTGAGCTGAGTTGTTAAAAAAACATTTATAGCTGGATACTGAAAGAAGCCAGAAAAAAAGAGAATTCTTAAAAACATGTTCTATTGATATGAAAATTTGCACTAAAGTCCAAATTTCACATAATTTTTAAAAAATTAAAAACATTCAGTCGATCGTTGGTTTTTCTTCATATAAAAGGAAGTGAATTTGCTCAATGCACTATATAGAAAGGAACTAGTTTCTACTAATGTATTTTTAATGACTATTTATATATATATATACACACACATAGAGACACAAGCTTATATGCACAAACTCGGAGCAGTGACTGAGTCAACTATTACTCTTGTTTTTTTTTTTTTTTAGCTTCATCGCAATTTCCAGGAGATTCTGTTCCACTTACAAATTAAGTCTGAGTCTAGGACCCAAATAAGAGAACACTGGAGAGGGTTTCCTAAAACATTAGTCCATGTTTCACTCCTAAGGTATTAGGTATTAGGCACTGATGAGGCACAAGCTAGCAGGCTTTAGAGCCCGAATGTTATTAATCAAGCGTTCTTTTAAGTTAACGTGGCAGACTGTGTCCATTCACACTGTGCCAGTAAGTGCACTCTTGTCTCTTGCGTCCTCTTCAGAACACAAATACAAGGCACCTTGCAGTGACTTTGCTTCTGGGGGCAGTGCCTCTGCCCCTGGACTCCCCTGGATTAGTCTCTCTGAAGGTTCAGGCGAATTCTCCCTCCATCCTGGACTCGGGTGCTGCTGGGAGACTTCCCAGAGTGAAGCACAAGGAGAAGGGAAACCCAGAGCCGATCGCGAGAGGGGGTCCTCTTGAAGGACTACTTCTTGGAGACACCTGTTGGAAAGTACTTCCTTTTCTTTGGAATTCCGCCATTTCATTCTTCTGTTCTGAAACCAGATTTTCACCTAGTAATAAAGTAATTGAACAAAATGATCACTTAACTCCACATTGCTTCAATTCAGCATTTTAAACTGTAATTTTCCCCACTGTTCATTCCACAGAATGCCTTATTATGAGAGCCAGCCTAGCAAAGTCCTTGTAGTTTTCAGTCCAGAAACATCTGAGAAATTACTTTAATATAACATCTCCACACACACTTACGAAACAAAACAACTGTGGTTAAGTTGGTGACATCCTATAAGTCGGACATCTTTCAAGACTGGTTTAACTCTCTTCAATATTTTAAAACCTCATTTAGTCTATGCTAAATTATTTATCCAAAGGAAATGTTATCAGCTAGTAATATCATCTAAGTGGTTTTTTTTTTTTTTTTTTTGGTGCCAGGTGTCAAGCCAGGCACTCAACATAGATTTTAAAATTTGATCCTCACAGTGACTGCAAGAAGGCCTTATTGCTCACATAAAACTGAGGTTCAAAACAATGAACTAGCTCAAGGTCACACAGTTTGTAAAATGGAAAGTACTTAGACTAGATTCAGTGACAGTCCCACTCCAGTGCTGAGGCTCCTATAAACATTCAAACTTCATCAGAAACTTTTGGAGACTAAATTAAGACTATATTTCATAATGCTTAGGTAAATTGCAGGCTTACTATAATTTCCAAGTTCGAGTACTCCCACGGCTTATCAACTTCAAAGAATTAGGCTCAATAAATTACACCTGATTGTAACGAACCTCAAAGTGCTTATGATGGTAGTTTCTTATCTGAGCCATATCTGCCCCCATCCCACTTGAGTCTTTTCTACTAACTTCCCTCTTTACCTACTATGTAATCAACTGTACCTGAGAAGAAAACACCACAATTGGTTTCCTGGTGGTTGAAAAGTCAATCACATTGCTTTCCTGCGCATTACACTGCATCCTTCTGAGTAGCTTTCTATTTTTAAAACAAAAACTGGAAAATTTTTACCTAAAGAAATAATTATTAAAGTGTACAAACCAAATACTTCTCCCAATGAAGTAAAACTCTAACTTTAACTGAGACGGTCTTTCCAGATTGGCAAAACATTCTTTCAAAGTGAGTGGCAATGTCCAAAATGGCTGCAAAAGAAGCTTATCGCAGGCAGCTGAGTCCGAAACACAGCCGTCTCAGTTACAAGGCTTTTCATAAGAAAACAGTACTACTGGGTACATACCAGAGCATTTGGTTCTGTTCATAAACTCGTTTATTATTTGCAGTAGGCATTTACTCCCAGAAAATCTGCCAAGTATTTCTAATGGGTCTTTACTAAGACAGTTACGTGTTCCCATTAGTGATTCTTGCCTTTCCATCACATCAATTATTTTCTTCTCTTGTTAGCTTTTGTGTCTAGAAAATTTTTGAGTAATATCTCAATTTGAAGAAAATCATACAAGATGTTTTTTCATAAGTGGTATCAGGACAAGAGTACCATAAGTGATACTAGGACAAATGTACGTACTTGGGGAAAATCATAAAAGGTCTGGGCTTCCCCAGTGGCTCAGTGGTAAAGAATCTGCCTGCAATGCAGGAGACCTGGGTTCAATCCCTGGGTCAGAAAGATCCCTGGAGCAGGGCATGGCAACCCATTAAACTAATCTTGCCTGCAGAATCCCATGGACAGAGGAGCCTGGTGAGCTATAGTCCACAGGGTCACAAAGAGTCAAGACATAACCGAAGCAACTTAGCACACATACATGCATAAAAGTTCTGCCTCTCAATAAAAATATCAGATAGATAAAACAGCTAAACATAAGCACAAAACTATAAAAGTTCTAGAAGAAAATATAAGAGATGATCATTACAGTCTTAGGGAGATGAATGTTTTCTTAAGCATGACACAAAACAGTAAGGCTACAAAAGGAAAGCTAGATCTGACTACATAAAAAGGAGAAACTTTTGGACAAATAAAGATGACCATAAACATATGAAAAAGCCACGAATTACCCAAAAGAATTAAAAGTAGGGACTCAAAGAGGTATTTGTACACACAGTGTTCACAGCAGCAATATTTATATTAGCCAAAAGGCAGAAGCAACCCAAATGACCATTGATGGATGAATGAATAAATTAAATGTGGTCTATATATACAATTGAATATCATTCAGCCCTAACAAGGAAGAAAGTTCTGACACATGCTACAATACAGATGGAACTTGAAGACATTATATCCAGTGAAATATGCCAGTAACAAAAGGACAAATACAGTATGATTCCACTTATATGAAGTACCTAGAGTAGTCAAATTCACAGAGACAGAAAATAGAATGTGGTTGCCAGGTGCTTGGGGTAGGGAGAAACAGGGAGTCATTGTTTAATGAGTGCAAAATTTCAGTTTTGAGCGATTAAAAAAGTTCTGGAATGGATGGTGATGATGGCTGCCTAACAATGTGAATGTACTTCATGCCACTGAATTGTACACTTCCAAAAGGTTAAAATGGTAAATTTTATGTTATGTGTATTTTACCACAATAAAAAAAAAAAAAAAGCCACAAACTTGGAAGGGATTTCTGTGACAGCTGTTGACAGGAAAATGTTACTAACCATAATATTTCAAATATTTTGATTAACAGACAAAATAATTGCTGCATATCCATCCACAAAAAGACAATATGATAGAAATGAAATGGTATAGCCATGAGAAGTCTAAATTCAGATGAAAATAACCAGTAAAGTGATTAAAAGATTCCCAAGTTCTGATAACTAGGAAAAAAAATAACAAATACAAGATGCCAATGAAGGTGGCAACATTTTCAAAAATTTAAGTAATGGGACTATTTTTAAAAAAGGGGACTGTTCGTTAGTAGGAGTGAAATCTGACACAGTTCAATATCTTGATACAAAATTATATTTGGAAAGGAATTTTTTAATTGATTGCAATTTAAAATGTACATAAACTTTAACCTATAAGTCCCACTCCTAGTTTCCTATCTTACTTTTAATATTTTTAAAGTGCATAAATATATGTAATAGTAAAAACTAGGAGGTAACTTAAAGCTGAAGATGGCTAAGTGAATTACAGTATATCCATGTAATGGTCAGTTCTAAGACACTAAAGAAAAATGAAGTAAATATGTATGCAGATATGCAAGGATGTATCTCATGACATTTGAATGTGGGCAGGGGGGAAGCAAAGTGTAAAACAACAGTCATTGTCAACAGCATTTTCATAATAGCCAAAAAATGGGAACAATCCCAATGGCCACCGTTAGAATGGATAAACCGTGGTGTACCATGTAATACTACACAGTGATAAGTGTAAATGAGCTACTGCTACAACACAGCCACAGGGATGAATCTCACAAGATATGGTCAGTGAAAGAAGCCATAATACACCAAAGAATATGAACTGAGTGATATTATTTATACAAAGCACAAAAATGGGCAAACTAATCCATGCAGTTCAGTCAGGAAGGAGCAGGTAGTGCCTGGGAGCGGGTGTGCCGGGGGCACCTGGCCCCATGGTCAAATTCTACCGCCTGAGCTGTGTGCTGGTCACACAGGTGATTCGTACTGTCCTCTGGAAAACATCAAAATATGTGCAGAGTGTGATCCCATTTTTACCTAAAAATACATATATGTGCTTCTAGGTCACAGCTTCTTCCATCTGTAAAACAGAAATAACAGAAGTAGCTATTTTATTATCTGTAAATGACATCAAATGTCAGGGGATGTGGTAATCATTATGCAAGAGTCTACCTTTTTTTTTTTTTTAACAGGACTTCCCAAGCAGCACTAGTGGTAAAGAACACACTTGCCAATCCAAGAGATGTAAGAGACTCTGGTTCGATCCATGGGTTGGGAAGATTCCCTGGAGGAAGAAATGGCAACCCACTCCAGTATTCTTGCCTGGAGAATCCCATGGACAGAGTAGCCTGGGAGGCTACAGCCCAAAGGGTCACAGAGAGTAGGACACAACTGAAGTGACTTAGCATGTGTTTTTTGTGTGTTTGTGCATATATGAGAAACATATAAGCTTATTTGGGAAAGGAGTATGACAAGGCTATATATTGTCACTGTGTTTATTTAACTTATATGCAGAGTACATCATGAGAAATGCTGGGCTGGGTGAATCACAAGCTGGAATCAAGATTGCCAGGAGAAATATCAACAACCTCAGATATGGAAATGATACCACTCTAATGGCAGAAAGCAAAGAAGAATTAAAGAGACTCTTGATGGGGATGAAAGAGGAGAGTGAAAAAAAAAAAAAAAAAACTGGCTTAAAACTCAACATTCAAAAAACAAAGATCATGGCATCCAGTCCCATCACTTCATGGCACATAGAAGGGGAGAAAGTGGGAGCAGTGACAGATTTTATTTTCTTGGGCTCTGAAATCACTGAGGACAGTGACTAAAGCCATGAAATTAAAAGATGCTCACTCCTTGGAAGGAAAGCAATGACAAATCTAGATAGTGTATTAAAAAACAGAGATATCGCTTTGTCATCAAAGGTTTGTATACTTAGAGCTTTGGTTTTTCCAGTAGTCATGTACAGATATGAGAGTTGGACCATAAAGAAGGCTGACAGCCGAACAATTGATGTTTTTGAATTGTGGTGCTGGAGAAGACTCTTGAGAGTCTCTTGGACAGCAAGAAGGTCACATCAGTCAATCCTAAAGGAAATCAATACTGAATATTCATTGGAAGGACTGATGCTGAAGCTGAAGCTCCAATACTTTGGCCATCTGATGCAAAGAGCCAACTCACTGGAAAAGACCCTGATGCTGGGAAAGATTGAGGGCAGGAGGAGAAGGGGATGACAGAGGATTAGAAAGTCAGATAGCATCATTGACTCACAGACCTGAATTTGAGCAAACCCCAGGAGATAGTGGAGAACAGAGGAGCCTAACATGCTGCAGTCCGTGGCATCACAAAGAGTTGGACACAATTTAGTGACTGAACAACAACAATGACAACATATGAAATAAGAAAATGTTAACCTACTTCTGAGCTGTTCACCAAATTCAATGAGATAAAAAACATTCTTTCCTGAGGCATTTGAATTTTAAAACCAATATAATCAACTATGTACAACTATGTGCCTATGGATAAGAACTGAGAGATAACATAAAAATATGGAAACAGTTTGTTTTCTCAGAGTGGAAATATTACAGTCAACTCCTCATAAATATTATTGAATAGGCTTGATGCAATCCTTTTTCAATAGTTCATTTTAAAGAAGATACTATGTACTATTATGGATTTTCACACTTTCTCAGAGCACTGTCAGATTAATCCTAGCCATTGTTGCTCTTTAACACCTAGGAATCCGCCTGCCAATACATTTGCAAGAGACGCTGGTTTGACCCTTGGGTGGGGAAGATCCCCTGGAGAAAGGAATGGAAACCCACTCCAGTATTCTTGCCTGGGAAATCCCATGGACAGAGGAGCCTGGTGGGCTATTATTCATGGGATTGAAAAACAGTCTCACGTGACTTAGCAACTAAACAACACCTACCTCAAGTTCCAAGTCAACCAGAGGCCCCCAAACTTACAAAACTACACACTCATCCAAGCCAATGCAATGCAGGCCAGGCCTACTGAGCCCTCATGTGGTCCTTTCTCAGACCCAACAATTCCTCTGAGGACCAGAAAATTCCCATCACTAGACTCCCCAAGGATATATGGACCAGTCATATGACCGTCCCTTCCAGAGGTGGGAATTAGTGTAAGGCTCCAGAGAGATATATAAGTTTTAGAAGAACTACTGATCCTGCTCCTATATGGCAGTATAACTAACCTGCCAGGCACTGTTTCCTATATTATTGTTTTATATTCTTATCTAATTGCTCGTAAGCTTCTGCTTTGTCTTCTCAGTTGGTTGTAAACATTCCTGGGATCCAAGGAGTGTTACCTGAATCAATACTTATCAATTTTCCCTCTTACCTAGCACAGAGTGTGTTAATTGCTCAGTCACGTCCGACTCTTTGCAACCCCATGGACTGTACCCCACCAGGCTCCTCTGTCCATGGGATTCCCAGGCAAAAATAGTGGAGTGGGTAGCCATTTCCTTCTCCAGGGGATCTTCCCGACCCAGGGATTGAACCTGTGTCTCCCACATTGCAGGCAGATTATTTACCATGAGAGCCACCTGGGAAGCTCTGAGTCTTACATAAAAGTGAGAAACTGAGGCACAGAGCAGTCAATTAAGGGCATGGGCTCACCAGTACCACACATGAGGAAAACACATACTGGCTGATCTAGGCCAACTACCCTCAACCACACCTTGTACTGCTTCCTATGACTTCAAAAAGTCAGGGGTCAGGGGGACAGATTACTTCCCTGGGGAAAGGAAGCAAGGTTAAGAAAGGTTTCATCCAAAAATAACTAGTTTAGTAACATCTGAAGTTAGAAACCAGGTCATTTGTATTGAGGGGAAATACAGAAGAACACGGTGGTTAACACAGAGCCTCTGCTAGCCCTTTAAAGCTTTTATGCTGATTCAAAAAATTCAGGTAGATGGAGCCCTGCACCAGGAAAGCCAGTTAGACAAACGAGTACCTGCTGCATTTCAGCTGCTGCCATCCCCATGAGCCAAGTGCCCCTGTGCAGTGAACAGCCTGCACAAATGTACATGGTGGTTCCAGGTTAAAGAGAATGCAAATTCCAGAGTCAGGGTGCCTGGGGTGGGGAGCTCAGCTCCAGAGCAGTTTCACTCTGTGACACTGGATCTCTGTTTACTTCTCTACATTTCCTCATCTAGAAAATGGGGATATTTCATAACAAGGATTAAATAGGAAAATGCCAGTGCCTTATACTGTTAATTATTTATAAATAGGCCAATCTTTAAATGAAGTATGCTGCACTTCCCCAAAGGGCAGGAAGTCTCTTTCAAAATTATATGAAACGTCATTGTACAAGAAAGGTTTGTAAAGATTGCAAACGTGAAATTACTTAACTGTACTTGACATAAGCCCACAGTACAAAATAATGACATCTATTAAGAGGTACTTATGAGTCATTCATTTATGCCTTGACTGTTGGATTGGAAATGAAGAAAAAGACAGGAAAATTGGTTCCTGCTTTTGTAGGCAATTATGCAGCCAGTTTCTCTGAAAACAGAGCAAACAATGTAATGATGTAAATGCCACAGCCTTTGCTTTTCTTTTCATTTGGGAAGAATTAATCAGGCAAAAACCTAGACTTCTCAGCAAATGGACCAATTTCCAAACAGGAATTGTTGTACATATTTCCACTCACTAAAAAATTACGAGAATCATTTCAATAATGCTTTGGGGTCCTGTATTATGCTTAGTACAAGGAACAGTTGCCAAATGAATGGATTTCATTGGATTCCTTCAGAAATCAGGAGCTGTGTGCTGATCACACATCTTCCTGCTCATCAGTACCTGTGATTCTTTTAGTCCCAAGTTGATGGCAAGTTTCTTTCGGTCTGTTTTGCTGATATATTTCTGCTTCTGAAACATTTTCTCCAGAGCCTTTCTCTGGTCCTCAGAAAAGACAGCTCTTCTTAAAATGCCCCTCCGAACTTTGGAAGTAGATTCTTGGGTCAGAAGAGGCAGTACACTCTCTTCTCCTAGAGGGAAAAAATAATACAAAAAGCTCCGTTAGCTTTGGGAGGAGAATTCCACTCATATTCCCCAGAACCGTATCCTCCACCTCTTTGCCATGGCCAAATTATCTCATCTCTGAACTCTGCACACGTAGAGTGCTTCTTAACCTCTTTTTGGTCATGGACTCCATTGAGAATCTGATAAAAGTTCTTTGCTCCCCACTGGGGGAACAAAAACAACATACAGACGCTTGCCTTCGCAATTTTGCATGCCATCTCCGAAAGTCCACGGTCCCAGTTACAAAGCTCCAATGTAGAACAAGTGATAGATGGTTTAAATACTTGATTTTCTCTAATTCTTCATTTATTTATTCATTTATGGTCTCAAATTGTTGAGCACTTACCATATGCCAGGCACTCTCTGCTCAATACCACACAACGAGAAGTAAGACATATGTTTTATCATACTCATTACCTATAAAATCAAGGGGAGGCATTTACTGAACTAGCATCACAAGTGTGATGAAGTATTCCTAAGGAGGGTTCCTTAGGAACACAAAACAATGGGTCTAACCTTAATCTGGGATGTCAGGGAAAGCGTGCAAGAGTCAGAGATGTTTAATATGAGAAGGAAGGTTTGGAAGACCTCCAATCACCTCCTACCCTCTCAGTTCAGTTGGTTATCAACTCCTTCAGGGCAGAGACACTACTTTTTCTGCCTTTTTTTGGTTGGCACAACACTGGTTCCCAGCCTCTGTGAGTTTCATTCATCATTCACCATTCATTCGTTCATTCAGTTTTCTAGTAGTGGTAGGCAGAATTATGTCCTTTCCAAAGATGCCCATGTCCTAATCCTCAGAGCACATGAATATGCTACATTAAATATCAAGGGGGAATTAAGGTTGCAAATGGAATTATGGTTGCTAATCAGCTGACCTTGCAATTGGGAGAGTATCTTGGAGAATCCAGGTAGGTCCAATGTAAGTGGAAGAGGGAGACAAAAAAGGAAGTCACAGTCAGAGTTTTGAAGATGTCACACTTCTTCCTTTGAATATTGGAAGAAGGGGTGATAAGCCAAGAAATGCAGGCAGTCACTGGAAACTGGAAAGGCAAGGAAACAAATTCTCCCCTAGAGCCTCCAGAAGAAATGCAGCCCTGCCGACACCTGGATTTTTAATCCAGTGAGACCCATTTCAGGCTTCTGACCTCTGTGACTGTAAGACAGTAAGTTTGTGTTGTTTTAAGATGTAGGTTTATGGAAATTGTTACAGCAGCAAGAAGACACTAGGACACTGGGTATCAGACTCACTGGGCTAACTGCTGAGGAAACCAGACAAAAAGTACGTGGTCCCTGCCACTAGGAGTTCACCTTCTCACGGCAGGACCAACACACGAACATCACTCCAGAATACAAGCACAAGGAGAGCAGGGTCTCCAGCTTACAGTTGTAGCTGGTATGCATTTTGGTGCTTAATAATTATTTCTAAATAAAGAAGCAAATGAATGTCTTAAGTACTAGAATAGAATGATCTCAAAAATGCTCTGGCATTACAAAAAATGAAGTGATGAATTCAGAGAAAATAGGCTGAATCAAGTCTAAAAGAACAATTCAGTTCCAGAGAAAAGGAACTAAGGCCAACCCAGGCATACTTCAAAATACTAAGGCACAAGGGAATAAAGTGTTGCCAAAGAAAAGTAGTCCCTTGGACTGCAAGGAGACCAAACCAGTCACTCCTAAAGGAAATCAACCCTGAATAGTCATTGGAAGGACTGATGCTGAAGCTTCAATACTTCGGCCACCTGATGCAAAGAGCTGACTCATTGGAAAAGACTCATGCTGGGAAAGATTGAGGGCAGGAAGAGAAGGGGACAACAGAGAATGATATTGTTGGATGGCATCACTGACTCAATGGACATGAGTTTGAGCAAACTCTGGGAGACAGTGAAGAACAGGGAAGCCTGGCATGCTGCAGTCCACGGGGTCACAAAGAGTCGGATGTGGCTTAGCAACTGATCAACAACAAGGAAAAGTAAACAGTCAGCAAGGCCAAGGAATGGCCTAAAGCAGAGGGTACAAGCTAGAAACCATATCCAGCCTGGAGGTGTGCTTTGTTTGGTCTTAGACTGTTGGTAAAAAAATTCTGATTTAGCTGTTCATAATTAATAATTGGGAGGTTTTATTTGAAGCTCAGGTTTTCAACATATTTTCAAAGGTAACCTCACTGAGCTTACCTTCCCACAGAGCAAAGAGTTACCAGGGTGAGTGGCAGATGCCCCTTACAGGAAGCACGTGATCCCCCAGTTTGCCATAGCCTCATTAACTTGCTTTATACCTGTCAGGCTCTTGAAGACATCTGGACCTGTGGTGTAGAGGTTATGGAATGGAGTGGAATCAGACTGAAGAGGTCTACAAGGGTCTGGAACATTATCCAATAGGTGGTGAAGATCAACAGAATATGTTTAAGCAGGATGTGACATGATAATAATAAACATACACTGAGCACTTCCTCTGTCCTCATACTTGCCCTGTATTAAGCAGCTGATATGCACTATTCCATTTAATTCTCCAAACCTAACTATGCCACGAATGCTACTATTATTCTCTGCATTTTAAAGATGCATAAAAGGAAGCTTAGGTAGCTTAAGGAACTTTGTCCAGAGACTTATTCCAAAACAAATGCTCTTAAACCTACACAGTACTGACACAATACTGACTTGTATTTTAGAAGAAAAATGTCAATAAATGGATAAATCTTGTCAATTCTACCTTTGTAATATAATTGCTTTCTTTCCTATTTGTCTAAAAGATTCGTAAACAACTTCCAGCTAGTCTCTCAGCTCTGGGTTACGTCTCATTCTCATTCATCCTGACATTCCCAGAAGAAACACTGGCCTCTCGCTCTTTCTTTGAGCTCTACAACACTCATTAAAATCTCCATAGAAATGCCATAATCCTTGGGATGTAATGAAGCCCAATTCTTTACCAAGTTCTAGTTTTACTGATGCCTTTTCGATTCATCCAAGTGTGGGATCTTGGTTAATTCTCCATCTATAGCACCAGTTACTTTTGCCTGCCTCACACCAAGGTCATATCTTAAAGTCAGGCTTTGGCAACTGGATTCACTATTTCTTTCTCAGAGGCTTAAATAGGTTTATGCAATACTGGTCAAGGCTCAGTGGTAAAAGAATCCACCTGCCAATGCAGGAGACACCAGTTCAATCCCTGAGTCAGGAAGACCCCCTGGAAGAAGGTATGGCAACCCACTCCAGTATTCTTGCCTGAAGAATCTCATGGACATGGAGATGAGCTTGGCGGGCTATACAGTTCATAGGGCCACAGAGAGTCAGATATGACTGGGTGTACACACACACACACACACACACACACACACACACACGCAATATTGGTCAATAATATTGATAAAAATAGTATGGACATATCAATATGTTCATGTATTTCTAAATGCTTTTCTTCTCTGAACTATCCTTGGTATAGATACCACAGAATTAGCCCTCTGCATTTTATTTCAGAGCACAGATTCATCTGTTGAGATGGTGTCTCTCTAGGAAGCCTCAGGACAGAGGACTCTGGAGGATGGGAAAACTAGGTTTAGACCTCGGCACATACCTGTGTGATTTGGAGAGAGTTACTCACTCTTTCAGCTTACTTTACAGAGTTGTTCTAAGGATCTGATGAAATAGCACAAGACAACTTTCAGTGCTGAGCCCACAATAAGGATCATCATATGCTAAAGACATCTGATCAGATGAAAAAGTGTTCAAAGCAGTGAAGGTTCAATGTGGCACAAAAGATAGAATTAAATGGTAGCAAGACCTTTTGAATCCAAATTCTTGGCTCTCTCCTCTGTCCCCCACTGTTTCTTGGTGGGTCAAGACTGTGAAGAAAGGAACATTTAGGAACACAGCCAGAGCTTCTGCTTGTGACTATGGGCTTCTGCTCCCTGTCCTTGGTCAGGACCACATGGCATCTCCGATATAGCCTGGCAACGGTGTCCTCAAATTCCAGCGTGCCCTTCTCACTTCATATTTTGATCTGGAATTCTTAACTTATAAATGTATCCAATCTACCATTATTATAACCATACATATTAAAATTAGGGAAAGAAACATAAATACCCAAAAGTAATGAAATGCATAAGCACATCATGTTATACCTACTAAGTGAAAATTTAAAGAACCATTAAAGATGACTAGGAAGATCAGGCAGCAGCAAGAAAAATACACTATATGGTATGTAAGATACATATCATGCTCAAGCTAAGTAAAAATGCAGAGGAAAAAGACTGATAAAGCAAAAATAAAAACTAAGAGAGGCTATCATCATACCGTTATAGACAAATAATGCATCTCCACTCTACATTTTACCTCTGATTCAGTTTTATTAGGAAAACAAGCAAACATTGTAGCAACCTTTGGGGGAGAATCTAGCCAAGTAATTGAATCATCACTGAGTGACAACTGAAAACCCAACTGATGAACCCACTCCATCCTTCAGATGTTCATATTTGATAAGGAGAAGTGTGAGAAGGCTAGGATCAGACATAGTACAATGAGAGAAACACCCACAGACCACCGCACAGAGAACTTTTAAACACCAGCTGAGAAGCCCTTTAGTTTTGGAGGCCAACAGAGTAAGTCCTGAGAGGAATGTGCTACCAAAGGACTAGCAATTCCTCTTGTGGGAAACTTCAACAATGGGGCAGAGAGAACAACTGACATCTGCAGAAGTTTGAGTGTGGTGAGGACAAGGGCGAGACATGGTGAATCCAGGAAGCTCAGAGCTTGGTGCTTCTAGAGGATGCAGGGCATGAGCAGGAGGAACACAGGACATTAGCTGGGAGGTAGAGTAGGACCAGGAGTGATTCAAACAAATTTAGGATATACCTTGCCACAGTGAAAAGTCTTCTGAGGACCTTGCATTTCAGAAGGTCAATACTTTCTGAGTTAATACAACTTATTTATTTTTAACTGACGTATAGTTGATTTACAGTGTTGTGTTAGTTTCAAGTGTACATCACAATGATTCAGTTATACACACATATGTATGTACACATAAGTGAAGTGAAAGTCACTCAGTCATGTCCGACTCTTTGCAACCCCATGGACTATACGGTCCATGAAATTTTCCAGGCCAGATTATTGGAGTGGGTAGCTGTTCCCTTCTCTAGGGGATCTTCCCAACCCAGGGATCAAACCCAGGTCTCCGACATTGCACGTGGATTCTTTACCAGCTGACCACCAGGGAAGCCCAAGAATACTGGAATGGGTAGCTATCCCTTCTCCAGCAGATCTTCCTGACCCAGGAATCAAACCACAGTCTCCTTCATTGCAGACAGATTCTTTACCAACTGAGCTATGAGGGAAGCCAGGATGTACACATACACACATACATACACATATATGTACGCACATATATGTGTGTGTGTATTCTCAGTCTCTCAGTCATATCCAACTACTGTAACCCATGGACTGTAGCCTGCCAGGCTCCTCTGTCCATGGGGTTTTCTAGGCAAGAACACTGGAGTGGGTTGCCACTTCCTACTTCAGGGGATCTTCCCAACTCAGGGGTTGAACCCAGGTCTCCTGTATCTCCTGCATTGGCAGGCAGATTCTTTATCACTGAGCCACTTGGGAAGCCGCATATTTTATAATACAACTTCTTAAATCTATATAAAAATACAAACAAATTTATGGCCCAATATAAGCTAGTTTAAATTTTTTTTCCTACATTTGTTATAAATCAAGGTTTTGTAGATAGGGGTCATAATTCTACTCATTTAGTACTTTCTTCACTAAAATCTAAATGTTTACATAAAACAATGTGGGTAACACTTTTAAATTCCCCTAAGACTTTTTAATAGGAACCCACAGATTTTCCTATTATGTTTTCTATTGATCTATGTTAAGAACAGAAAGAAGAGCCCCATCAAAGGGATCTACAAATACAATATTCTCACCAGTGTGAAGGGTGAGAATACACACAGACCAGACCTCATCTCTAAAAGAGAGACCTTCAGAGTAGTTGTGAGGATCAGAGGGTTAACTCCTTGGTCTGGTCCTCAGGATTCGGTGCTCTATAGCAAAAATACAACCACTGGACAAAAGCCACAGCAAATATAAAGAATATTCCATTCTTCCTTTGTCTGCTAGTTGCTTGGTTTTCCAAAGTTCTGCTCTCAATACATGAATCATGACTGTTTTCATAAACAGACGTGGCTCAGTTTCCTACAAGAAGCATGAGACAAGATGCTGCTTCCACAATGGCTGCCTCTTTCCACATCTCCCCTGGGAGTCTTTTGTGGGCTTTCTCTGGATCTAACCATAAACCAATGATGAACTTACCCCATTTTCCTACCTTCTAAATCTAGGAATATGAGCTCAAATTTACACCTGCAAAACAGACATAGGGACTTCAAGAACTGGATGGTGATTTAAAAGTCTCTCAGGAGCTATTAAAAAGTTACAAGCAACGAATACCTCTGATTATTCCTAAATTCATGACACAAATCTGATTTTTATGGAAACTTATAGGTGACAATAATAAATAAATACTATAAAATAACAATGAACAGATACAAAGATTAGAGCATGCCTAGATAAGAGGCTTTAGAAGCCAGGGCCATCAACTCAAGGTACTAGAGACTCTGCCAATTTGCAGATGTCAGTATATTATTTTATAGTGTGATTTCCATATATATTTGGGGCTCAGTATGTGATGCTATATGTGCCAACAATAAGCAGTATGTCATGAAATCTTTACCACAATCCCAAGAAGAAAATATTAGCATCCTCATTTCCATAGGAAAAAAAAAACTGAGGCTCTGAAAAGACAACTTCTGCAATTGAGACCTCACATGCAAGCTGAGTGAGCCCAACCAACACCCTTTAAAACTATACCGAAGATGGTCAAAGTTACAGATGGTCGTGGAAAGAGGTCAGAAGGTGGGGAGAGTCATTAAAATGTCAGAATGGCCTAGGATAACAAAGTTTTCACAGGTATAATCCCCAGCATCTTGCGACGGGCCCCCTGTACCACCTCCACCCCCGGGGAATCCCTATGTGACGTGAGCCTTACGAAAGGCACTTCAAATGGAGGTGTGCTGTTTGTGAATGATACAGGCTGATGAACAATAAAGAAACATGCAGTAGATAAACTGGTAGCGGTCTCTGTCTAGCCCAGGGTAGGCTACTACTACTACTTATAAACATTTGGGGAGAAAGAAAACTCCATTCTAGAAATGTTACTTGAATACTTTTCACTGCCTCTGTGGAATTGTTGAATAGAGCCATCAACTTGGAAAAGCTATTGTCTTTGAGTCTCTGACGCCTTTAAACCTTCTTCCTGGTTGACTGTCATGTATCTATAGAGTACCCTCCCCTCACTATTGAGAAGTCAAAACCTACGTTCAATTCATCACACAAACTCATTTACATGTTCAGCACAATAACTAGACTAGTTATCTATTATCACAAAATGCTGCATCCTTCTGAAAATCTTAGAGTTCTAAAGTTAAATCCTCATAAAAGAAGCTCTCAGGCAGGCTTTTACGGATTTCCATAGGTTTTGATGGGGCTTCCCAAGTGGCGCTAGTGGTAAAGAACTTGCCTGCCAATGCAGGAGACATAGAGATGCAAGTTTGATCCCTAGGTCAAGAAGATCCTCTGGAGGAGGGCACGGCAACCTACTCCAATACTCTTGCCTAGAGAATCCCTGGACAAAGGAGCCTGGCAGGCTATAGTATGTAGGGTCATAAAGAGTCAGACACGACTAAAGCAACTTAGCATGCATGCATAGGTCTTGTTCAGTTCCCCACACCTACTGACCACTCCAGCTGAGAGCAGAACACAGCCAGGACAGGTGTGTTTATCAAGGTGTGTGCCCAACAGAGCATCGCCACCTTGGAAAGTGACACTCTTAGGACCAACCTACAATAATAACAAGGTCCCTTTCCTGCTGCCTTCAACACAATTCTAAATTCAAATTTCAAGAGTATATTATATTCTTTTAAGTTTTAACAAGGAAGGGAAGATAGTAAAATTATTTCTAAATGCAGAATCTAAGTTCATCAACCAAGAAAGCTAAAACAATTTATTCCAGAATAGTATTTCCTCACTCATATCTTCATAATGCTGCTCCAAATTTAAACTTTGTTTTTTAATGCATAAAGTTCTTGAAAGGTTAAATTCAAGTTGGGTATTCAAAGACAAAGAAATAATGATTTAATTCAATGAGATATTCTACATAATTAAGACACCTACACATTTTCAAGTAGTCTTTTTCTTAAAGTCATTCTCTGCATAATTTCTACAACTTTCCATTTCATTTTAGCTGAGCTGTATGCTATTTTGAAAGGAACCTTATGAATACACTATCAAAGATTTTCCTTACACTGCTTTGGGGAAGAGGAGAATTTACCACTGCCTTTTAATTTTTCCCCACTGTAAGGATTGCGCTTAAATAGCTAATTAAACTATTTATTATATGTAAGAAGGGCACTGGATGAATGATTGTTTCCACATTGCAACAAGTCAATCATAAATCTAACAGGTTAATAAGAAAAACTAAATCAATTTTAAACAAGTGAATCATGTAAAGAATCAAAAAGATATTTCTCTTGCTATGGATGTGTTGATCTAATCCTAAACTTTTAGAAATAGTGAAATCAATATTGTGGAACAATGATGAGGGCCACTGATTTTACTACTTATTAAAATTTTGAGTATAAACCATAATTTTGGCTGTCCAGGCTGAAACTAAATACAAAATTACTTGGACAGTTCATTTTCCTTCTTTTGTGCAAATGGAAAAAAAATTAAATTCCTGGGCATAAAATCATTCTTATTATTAAAAACAAGAAGAAGAAAAGCCAAAGTGAAAGTGAAGTCGCTCAGTCGTGTCCAACTCTTAGCGACCCCATGGACTGCAGCCTACCAGGCTCCTCCATCCATGGGATTTTCCAGGCAAGAGTACTGGATTGAGGTGCCATTGCCTTCTCCAAAGAAAAGCCAAAAAATGCCTTAAATAAAAACCTTACTGGGCAGTTGTAAGCTTTATCAACTGTTCCTTGGTATCATGAGTATTTATGTAAAATTCTTACTGACAGCTGAAATCTACCATTTCATTATTATTTGCTCCTAATACAATGAACAGTATACATAAGAATATAAGAAATTCACTTCAGATTTATCACTAATGAGGTGCCATCCTTTTTATTAAGAACACTGGTGGCATCTCTAAGCTGTTTTAAAATGGCAACCTAGAAATGGAGACAAATGTCAGTCTGAGCAGCGCTGATTTTCCACTTGTATGTTTTATTAAATAAATGAGATAAACACAGGGCTTTATAAGCTTCCAGGAATAAACACCACAATTTACAACAGCCATACTAAAGGCACAAAGTGGGAAGGGCCGAGAACCAGATGGAGAATAAAGAGACTTGCTTAGAGTGATTTTTTTTTTTCAAACAATCGAGAAGATGAAGTTGTCTAGGAAATAACTTTCGACTCACTTTTATGGGCTTTATTTATTAAACTGGCCTGGGCACCAGAATACTTTTACAGCCTAGAAACTCTTTTTTTTTTTTTTTTTTCACACATCATTGAGTTTTTTTTTTTTTTTTAAACTTTACATAATTGTATTAGTTTTGCCAAATATCAAAATGAATCCATCAAAACACTACTATAAAATGAATACACTCACACACACATGAATGTCCACCTGTCACATGGAGTGTTTTGATCCATTGCCTCCTACCTAAACTGCACTGCCAGAGACTTTCTAAAGTAGAAGACCAGTGTTATACCAAGCTGAAATCACTGAAACTAGGTATGGGAACTCTTTCAATCTCCACCCCTGGGATACCACACTGAAGATTAATTCCACAGAGATGCCACCACGCTGCGCTATCAGATGTTTGGGGTGTAAGTCTCTGCTCCAGCCGTTCTTTTCCGATACTCTAATATATGGTGATAAATGTTTCCTTAATCTGTACAACATTTTTCAATTACCCTCATAGGAGACCACCTTGAAGGAGCGAGTAAAAGGTTTAGTCATGGTTTCTATTTTTCTATTTGAATCAATACATTCTAGTTAAATGGACAATTAATAGGTCACTTCCAAAATAGTAGTGTATCAGTCCTGGTTAATAAACGATCCCCACAGTGGATAATGGGCCCTATGTATTCAGCAAGCCCTGTATACACTCAGCTCATCCACTAAATCCCCTTTCAGGTGGACAGGGTTATATGGGAAGATGAGCTGGAACGAGTCTATAAAAGTCAGTTTCATTCACTGCTTTATTTTTCAGCCAAGTGCTTTAAATGGTGTCCAGAAATTCACTTGGAATGTGAGACAGGAGAAAAGGCTGACACACAGAGCCTCACTTTATGACCATACAAAAGGGCAACTGACCCTTGCCCGAGCCTTTTCCCTGTGAAATGGTTCCGAAAGTTCATCTGCACAGTGAAAAATCGTGGTGAGGTCGCGTGTGGATGAGTCAAGTGAAAGTGGCGATTGGTCACGGGTCTGCCACCCATTGTGGCCGGGGCTCGGCCATGTAAAGTGCCCTGTGGGAAAGTATCAGCCCCCTAAAGAGATGCTCAGAAGCCTGCAGCTCATTAAACGGCCAGCATTTGCTGCCTCACTTGTCAGGAATCATTCTGTTGGGCAACTGCTCTCCTAAAACATTCATAAAACACATGCAGAGAGGCAACAGAGATCTGAATTCAACCATGATGCAGCTCTGGACTTCAGCCTGACTGTACTCCTAGCTCACTCTTCACCTGACAGAGCTGTTAACCTGAATCAACGTTTTCTCTTCCGCAGCAGAAGTCCACGTACCCCTCTGCTGGACTTCTTTATCACAAACTTGAGTCCTCCTGCCTACAGATTCTTAGTTGACCAAAAATCTCAAGATTATTGTGAATATTATTTCTTTTTATTTTCACTTAGACATTTTTTTTCTTTGTGCATGTGAATGTGTGTGTGCTCTTCAATTTCAAAGGTTGTCATTCTCCCTCTATCTCAGACACTATTAAAATGATGTAATGTTTGAAGAAAAGTTCTCTTGAAAACACTTCCTACAACCCTGGCTGGTTTTCTTCAAGATCATAAGAGATGGTATTTATCTCCTTTTACAATCTTGGCAATTTTAGATTATTTTCCATGGACACCTAGTGACTTTCTGTGTCACATTTTAAACCGAATGGAAATTTTTACACAATCTCTTAGTTTTCCTTCCTTTCTTTCTTCTTCTTTAAATGAGCATCGTTACATGTTTCAGCAAGAGCCAAACGGGTCCCTCTGAGATCTTTTATATCAAATGGAAAACAAGTCGCTTTCCTTGATGTGTCAGCCCTGGGTTTCAATGCTGTTAGAAACTGCTCACAATCGCACAGTGTGCTGAGGTCTGATAAATCTCTGGAAACCTCCTGAATAGAAACGCTGTGATTTTTAGCGAGGAATTAGCTCCTTGTCATTGCATTACCAATTAGTTTTCCAGAGCACATTAAATCCTGCTGCTTTGGTTTACAGAGTAACTGAGGCATTGCTGATGAAGCATAAAAACTTACTTGCAAAAGCAGTGGGGGATGCGGGGCGCCGACAGGACCCACCGCAGCACGACGAGTAGAATGGCGGGGCGCTCAGAAAAAAAGGCTTGGAAGGCGCTGCAGAGAAAGCATTGATTGCATTGATTAGCCATTTCTTTTACACAATATTCAAAATCCCAGTTTTCCCAAAGTCACGGGGTAAAGCCCTACATCTTCGGAGCATTTAGTTAGCTACAATTTTTACTGGAATTTAAGTCATTTTAAAGTAGTCTTAACAAGCTAGAGGGGTGGGATGGGAAGGGAGGTGGGAAGTACATTCAAGTGGGAGGGGATATGGGTAAACCATGGCTGATTCATGCTGATGTTTGGTAGAAAGCAATACAAAACTGAAAAGCAATGATCCTTCAAAATAAATAAATACATAAAATTTAAAAGTAAATAAAGTAGTCTTCATCTGTCAGAGCTTGCTGAATAACTTAATCCTGGTTTGGAAGTTATGGTATAAACACTCGAATTATCAAAACCAAACTTCATTGTTCATTTTCTGTGTGGTTATAAATAGTAAATATCAAATAGTGCTTTATTTAAACTTGCCCAGAGCAACACTGCCCAGGAGAATTCTCTGTGATGATGGACACATCCTCTGTCTCTCTGTGTCCAATATGTATCTACTTGTCATATATGCCACTGAGCACTTGAAATGTGGCCAGTATGTCTGCATAACTGAATTCTTCATTTCAGTTTTTTAAAGTTTAAGTAGATTCGTATGTCTAGGGGCTAACACATTGAGCAACACAGTTCTAGATAAAATACTTACCAAGAGACAGTTTGTATGTTACACGCTTCAGTTTAGTTTTTAAAGAGATTATATTACTCCACTTTTTATTTTCAGAAGGTGCTTTGAAATATATAGACAGCTGGATTCCAAAGGTGAAAACAGTTAATTTACTGAGTAATTCAATGATAACAGTGGTTTTTCTGATCATTTTACATGCTTAAAAGTATTTGAGAATAATAACAACATTTAATGTCAAGTGACATCTAGTTAACCTGAAAGCACGTGTGTTTATAGTACAGGGAGTTGCCATGTAATTCTGCTCTGCTCACTTTATTAAACTCTGCTATTCAGAACATTTTTAATACATATATAAAGAATAGTTATCATTACTTGATATATCTTGTAAAAGAAATTTTAAACTCTGTTCCTCAGCAGATGAAAAATGGCTATAATGGATGTCACAGAATATTAGTAGCTCTCCTATACTGAACATTTACTATATACACTGATGGCTCAGATGGTAAAGCGTCTGCCTGCAATTCAGGAGACCCAGGTTCGATCCCAGGGTTCGGAAGATCCCATGAAGAAGAAAATGGCACCCACTCCAGTACTCTTGCCTGGAAAATTCCATGGACTGAGGAGACTGGTAGGCTACAGTCCATGGGGTGGCAAAGAGTCGGACACGACTGAGCAACTTGACTTTCACGCACTCTATGCCAGGCTTTGGTTAAGTGTAGTACCTTAAATACAAGATGTCCTTTTGCACAGTAGGCTTTAATATAATACAAACACAGGTGAGATTTCCTTAGGTGGGCAGCTTGCTTTTACCATCACATAACCATCAGAGTGTCTGACACATTCTAAATAGTCAATAGATTTTTGATAAATGAACGAATAATCTTAAAACTAAGAAATAGGAAATCAGGAATTAATCTTTTCCCTGTTCCCCTGACACTCTGAAACATAGTATCTTCTATAACAGATAACTTTTAAATCTAGAGGATGACTTGAAAATAAATATTTTCACTATTCTCCCTTTATTTTCAATGGAAACTTTTTTCACTTCTTAATCATATACAGTGAATATAATTTTGCTGCAAATACACGCCTTTTTCAAGAACAGAGTAATTTCGCACTCATATTTTAACCAACTGATAAGCATTCATTTATTTTACCAAGATCTTTGAAGGACATATCAAAATAAATATATAAGTATATAAAATAATTTTATGGTCTTATGGTGCTTAACACTGTCAAACTGCAAATTAACCATAATGGAGGGTCTTTTCTATAATATGGCTACCCTGATGGCTCAGATGGTAAAGAATCTGCCTGCAATATGGGAGACCAAGGATCAATCCCTGGGTTGCGAAGATCTCCTGGAGAAGAAAACGGCTTACCTACTCCAGTATTCTTGCCTAGAGAATTCCACGGACAGAGAGGCCAGAGGCATTATAGTCCATGGGGTAACAATATGATGAAAAGCTGTCAATGTCAATGGTTTTAGTTTTTTAATACCTGAACTTTCAAATAATAAAATGTCAATGCTACTTTGAAAACATGGCAACTAACCAAAGTATGAAAGAGATCCATTTTGGTATTCAGTAAGTTCTATAAAACTTTAAAAAAATTGTCATTGTTATCGTAAGTTGTTCTAATGCTGATTGAAAAGCCATCATAGAAATGATAAATCACTTTATTTGAACCTAATATCTTATAAGAATAGGGCTTCCCAGGTGGTTCAGTGGTAAAGAATAATCTGCCTGCCAATGCAGAGGTGGGTTTGATTTCTGGGTTGGGAAGACTCCCTGGAAAAGGAAATAGCACCCTACTCTAGTATTCTTGCCTGGAAAATTCCATGGACAAAGGAGGCTGGTGGGCTTGAGTCCATGAAGTTGCAAAAGAGTTGGACACGAGTTAGCAACTAAACAGCAACAACATTATAATAATATGGCACTGTTTAGGCAGAGTTAAGAGTTACATTTTTTAATGTTTCCACTTCATGGGAAATAGATGGGGAAACAGTGGAAACAGTGTCAGACTTTATTTTTCTGGGCTCCAAAATCACTACAGATGGTGACTGCAGCCATGAAATTAAAAGATGCTTACTCCTTGGAAGGAAAGTTACGATCAACCTAGATAGCATATTCAAAAGCAGAGACATTACTTTGCCAACAAAGGCTCGTCTAGTCAAGGCTATGATTTTTCCTGTGGTCATGTACGGATGTGAGAGTTGGACTGTGAAGAAGGCTGAGCGCCGAAGAATTGATGCTTTTGAACTGTGGTGTTGGAGAAGACTCTTGAGAGTCCCTTGGACTGCAAGGAGATCCAACCAGTCCATTCTGAAGGAGATCAGCCCTGGGATTTCTTTGGAAGGAATGATGCTAAAGCTGAAACTCCAGTACTTTGGCCACTTCACGCGAAGAGTTGACTCATTGGAAAAGACTTTGATGCTGGGAGGTATTGGGGGCAGGAGGAGAAGGGGACGACAGAGAATGAGATGGCTTGATGGCATCACCAACTCGATGGACGTGAGTCTGAGTGAACTCCAGGAATTGGTGATGGATAGGGAGGCCTGGAGTGCTGCGATTCATGGGGTCGCAAAGAGTCGGACACGACTGAGCCACTGATCTGATCTGATCTGATGAATATATGAAGCACTTTGAAAAGTAGATATTAATATATATAATAAAAGTTGTCTCATGTTTATTCTCAAGTATTTCTGTTTACTTACTTCACCTCCAAACTAAGTACTCTATAGGTATTTTAAGTTACAGCTACTGTGCTGCTTGGCATTTTGTAAACTGAGGTAAAAGAAAAAGGCTCAGCCATGTTGCATTTATATATGTGCATGTAAGCATCTATCATAATAGTTGGAAACACACACACAAAATTTTTTTTGCTCAATATCTAGTGTAGAAAATAAGTATGATATGGTGATACTATTGATATCAATATAACAATGCAGGCTAGGTACAAATTACAAATTTTACTATTCTAGCCAAAATGTTTCTCAGTTTAATCCTACAGCCCTAAAAATGAAACCAAAGAATTTTTTAAAAGTATGGTTCATTTGATACATATACACAATGGAATATTACTCAGCTATTAAAAACAATGCATTTGAATCAGTTCTAATGAGGTGGATGAAACTGGAGCCTATTATACAGAGCAAAGTAAGCCAGAACGAAAAACACCAATACAGTATCTTAACGCATATATATGGAATTTTAGAAAGACGGTAATGATGACCCTATATGCGAGACAGCAAAAGAGACATAGATATAAAGAACAGACTTTTGGACTCTGTGGGAAAAGGCGAGGTGAGATGATTTGAGAGAATAGCATTGAAACACATATATCATCACATGTAAAATAGATCGCTAATTCATGTTCGATGCATGAGACAGGGTGTTCAGGGTTGGTGCACTGGGATGACCCTGAGGGGTGGGATGGGGAAGGAGATGGAAGGGAGGGCCAGGATGGGGAACACATGTACACCCATGGCTGATTAATGTGAATGTATGGCAAAAACCACCACAATATTGTAATTAGCCTCCAATTAAAAAAAAAAAAAAAGTACGGTTCGAGACAAGTGTTCATTAAATTCAATTGTGATAAATGAGGTTCTGAGATATAGACTCTTGGGGTTAAATTTAACCAGAAAAAAGTTTAATTGAACAGTTTTTTATATTCCTCCATACTATTCTATCTTAATATAATAAATTTGTAATCAAAATGACAGTTGCTATGTCTACTGTAGCAACTCTATAGTGGCTAAAGAACTCCATGTGACATAACCAGGCTTAAAGATCCATTGCATAGTATTTTCTCACCATCTAAAATCACCTAATTGACACACAGTATTTACACAGAAGATTAGTTGATTCCTAATTTCTACGCATAAATACATCTGGTTTATGTGGAAATCACTGTGAAATTTCAATTAAGTACTCCATTTTTTTACATGCTCCTACTTGGACATAAGTCAAATGTTAATCTAACGGAGCATGTGATGGCCAGGATGTTGAATGGTGTGAAGAAATAGCCATTTAAAACAATGCAATGCATTAAAGATATATATTACATTTTAATGTTTGTCAATCACATACTTTTTCAAGCAGTGAGCAAAATATGGAAACTCAAGTATGATAAAAACAAAGTAACAAGTTAACAGATATGTTAAAACTTTAGCAAACCATTTAAGAACTACTTGGGAGATTCTCTGAAAGGGGCAGAAAACAAGGCAATTTCAAGACCATGATATGCATTTCAAAGCCCATCAGTGCAATCTAGATGCAGTCCCTTTATCATTTATCATGTTAGGAACAATTTGTTTTAAGCTTACCGAACAATATATATGACAGGAATGCCTACTCTACGTGGGCGCTAGACTTCATACATGGGTATGAAGTTAACACTTGCTATTTCATTTATTAATATTCATCCTCAAATGGGCATGCGTCTGGAATGTGATGATGACTGTTCTCAGCAGACAGGGGAAACACAGGTATTTTAGCATAATATGTATTAATAGTTCTTAGCCATGAGAGGCCACTCCAGTACTCTTGCCTAGAAAATCCCATGGATGGAGGAGCCTGGTAGGCTGTAGTCCATGGGGTCGCTAAGAGCCGGACACGACTGAGCAACTTTGCTTTCACTCTTCACTTTCATGCATTGGAGAAGGAAATGGCAACCCACTCCAGTGTTCTTGCCTGGAGAATCCCAGGGACGGGGGAGCCTGGTGGGCTGCCGTCTATGGGGTCGCAGAGAGTCGGACACGACTGAAGCGACTTAGCAGCAGCAGCAGCCATGAGAGAGAAGGACGTCAGGCACACATACTGGCAGTCACTTAGTAAGAGGCAGACATTTCCAAATCTCCCCAGCTTTCCATAAGAGAAAAGCCAATGGCTTTCCCCATGGGGGTCGGGGGGGGGGATGCATGCTGTCAGTTCCTGCAGCAAGATGCTAGGTTCTCTGAGCACACCACTTCAGGATACTCCACATTTTGTATTCTGCCAAAAAATCTGCCTTCCGGGTTCTGTGGGAATCTGTTTCAAGTTACAAACAAATGATTTAAAATTTCTAGAACAAAACTGTCTGAATCCAAATGACTAAACATGCTTATTCAGAGAAAACTCTGTGAACTTTTCACTTCTTAATCACATGTTCTGACTTATCCGAAAACACAGAATCAAACTATTAATTATTTTGAATGTTTAATTAAGATGGGAACTTAGAGCCAACTTAATGGTGAACTGGCCTGATTTTTTTTTAAACCTAACTAGATGGTTCTGTGACAAAAGCACCCCACAGTCAAGGATGGTTACAAGCCTAGTTACAGACAAATCATTTTCAAAATTCTGTGGTCTAGAAAGCAAGCAAAATATTTCATTTTTTTTTCCACTTTCTTTATCAATGGAGAAGAACAGAGTGTATCTAAATAGGGTGAAACCACATTCTTTTTATTGTCATAGCAAACTGTGGTACTAACTGATGCGGGCTGACATTTCAAAGGAAGAATCTTAAAGACCACTAATAAAACCTTCAAATACATTTCAGGAGCCACTGTGATGCTATGCCGACTGGACAGAACATTTTAAGGAGGAGGAGGAAAAAAGAGAAAAGATTCCAAGATGTCTTACAAAGGCAACCAAGGGATCAGAACATACCTCTGGGAAAGAATAACAGGGAATTAAATAATTTCAAAAAGATGATTTGAATGACCTCCTTCAATTTCTGGGTATATGGGCACTGAGAATAAAGAAATCTAAACTTCTGACCTTTATATATGACATGATTGAACAGACTATCTTAAGAGGACCCCCCCAAAAAAAATCTCTAAAGAATGACAACTATCTGTCATGAGTTATAAAACCTAAGAAATATCAGTTATTGAATAAGGTATGATTTATTTTATCACACAAGCTGGAAGTAATTCATTTATGCGATCCACATGCAAACATGCCTTCCATCACAAGGCAAAGCAAGTTAAGTCATCCTTTACCTTTCTGCTCATCAAAAAATGACAGAAGTCCACATTTTCTTTTTTTTTTTTTTTGCTTTGAGTATTTCAGAGACAGAAAGCAAAGGTCTTAATAGTCTGGTACAGTTCATGAGAAAATAAGTCAAGTGCAGTGTCTACTTGTTTGATTCTGTCCTTTTAATTCCATGCAAATAATATTTACTATCTATCAAGTGCCACATAATGCATGTGTGCTGGATGACAAAGATTACAATAGGATAGCTTCCCTCCCTGGAAGAATTTCTATTTTTAAATGTTCCATAACTTACAAATTTGAATCTTCTGATCAAATAAATGAAATACAAATATTTCCACACTCCAAATTCAATTTTGTTCTATAAAATCTGAGGCATTTCCCATGGCCATAAGATCTTAAAAAAAAATAGTACCTTCCCCTAACCACTGTTTCCAACCCTGAATACACATGAGAATGATCTAGAATGCTTTTCAAAGATACAGAGCCTGAACCCCACAGCAACTGGGTTAAATTGGGCTGGTAGGAGTGGGTCCACCAACATACTATTAATATTTTTTCAAAAGTTGCACACATGATTACAATGCATAATCAGGATGAGACCACTGACTAGAACACAAAACAATGCCTGACACACACCAGGCACTCAATAAATGTTAGCCTTTATTCCTACCATTATTACATAATTTGGGATCGATTCTAAGACAACAAATAAAAAGAAGCAGCATGGTTCAGACCTGCACTAAAACATATGAGCAAGTAAAAAGTAAAGAGTATTGTCAGGAAGCCTCCGTCAAGAAGGCTTTAAGCAGGAAAAGCATCTTGATCTGGAAACTTGACTGGGAAAGTATCTGAATGGCACAAGAAGAGAAATAAGGCATTCCAGGAAAGAAAGGTGGCATGAAAAAAATGAAAGAAGGCAAGGATGATGGTGACACACAGGGCGGGTTAAGACCAGCCTGACTGCTGGACCAAGGTCAAAGGTGTGAGCATTAAGAATGTGGTTGGACACCCCAACAATCATTGCAGCACTATTTACTAAATCCAAGGCATGAAAGCAACCTAAATGTCCACTGACAGATGAATGGATAAATAAGGGGTGTGTGTGTGCACATGTATTGTGCTAAGTTGCTTCAGTTGTGTCTGACTCTGAGCAACCCTATGGACTGTAGCCTGCCAGGCTCCTCTGTCCATGGAATTTTCCAGGCAAGAATACTAGAGTCGGCTGCTACACACACACACACACACACACACACACACACACACACACACACTCACACACACTGGAATATTGCTCAGCCATTAAAAAGAATGAAATAATACCATCTGCAGCAGCATGGATAGATCTAGAGATTATCATACTAAGTGAAGTAAGTCAGACAAAGACAAATATTTGATATCACTTGAAAGTACAATCTAAAAAAATAATACAAAGTTATTTACAAAACAGAAATAGTCTCACAAACAGAAAAGAAACGTATGGTTACCAGAGGGGATAGCAGTAGGGAAGAAAAAATCAGGAGCTTGGGATAAACAGACATATACTGCTATACAGGGCTTCCCTGGTGGCTCAGAGGTTAAAGCATCTGCCTGCAATGCAGGAGACCTGGGTTCGATCCCTGGGTTGGGAAGCTCCCCTGGAAAAGGAAATGGCAACCCACTCTAGTATTCTTGCCTAGAGAATCCCTTGGAGATAGGAGCCTAGTAGGCTACAGTCCATGGGGTCGCAAAGAGTTGGACACGACTGAGCGACTTCACTTTCATACTTTCATACTGCTATACATAAACAGATAACCCACAAGGATGTTCACTGGGAAATATACTCAATGTTTTATAACAATCTATAATGGGAAAGAATATAAGAAGATATATATAAATATATATTTATGTATAACTGAAAAAAGGAATGTGGTTAGAGGAGCTAAATGCAGTTGATAGAATGAAGGTCTTAAAGGACAAACTGAATATTTTTATTTGATCTGATAGTCAAATAGGAATAATTAATGTTCTCATAAATAACTTGATTATATGATCAGAGCAACTTAAAAAACAAATCATGTTCATTTGTTTTTAGCTCATCTGGTTAGCTCATCCACCTAACCATGGCGGATGAGCTGTGGTTGAATAAGAAGGGACTATATGGAAGGATCCTGCTGTGGTCATATGTTGTGGCAAGAGGTAACAACCAGTTGTCTGGACACTCCCACTGACACCTTCTCCGCTATCCTCACAACACCAACAAGTGTCTGGAGTCTGGCTTCTCATCAAGCTGGGGTACCCTGAAATCACAGTTCACTGCAATCATCAAAGGATGCTAGAACAGCTCACAGTTGAGCACCCCGTAAACAGCCAGCATCCTTGACTGCCGTGTGAGTCCATGGACATCCATCTTGGACATCCAGATCAGCTGAGCCTGCAGATGACCGCAGCTGACTTATAACTGCAATGAGATTCCAAGTGAGAACCACCCAGCTGAGCCTAGACAGCCCAACAAACCGTGAGCAAAAATAATTGATTGTTCCTCTAAGTTCTGAGATGGTTTCCTACACAGCAATACCCCTTTTACCAGTATGCATTTTGTTTGTGGCGGAATGGTGGAACTCCGGCTTTTACATCTTTCCCTGTATGTTACCAACAGGGTTTTGAGATGTGTGGCTGAAAGTCCCATGGTGAGCCTATCACCTGTGCTCATTTTGAAATGAGGCTCAACGCAGTTACACGAATTGCTTAGGATTATATAATCAGTCATTTAAAGATCTTGACTTGAATCTAGGTTTTAAAATTAAAGAAATGCTGCTAAAACCAGCTCGGAAAACTATATATTATTTTAAAATTGACTCAATATGCATTTTTGCTTTGGAGAAAGTTTTGGCAAACTTTTACTATAAAAGGCCAGAAAGTAAATACATTAGGCTTTGCAGGTCATGTGGTCTCTGCTGCATCTGTTCAATTTGTAGTGCAAAAGCACCTGTAGAAATAAAAAAAAAAAATAAGAAGAAATAAGCAAACAGAAATGACTCTTTTCCTGCTTTGAAGGATCAGACTGTCTTTTGGTTTCAGACCCAATATAACTCTAGAGTAGGTTCAATACGGACTTCCCTGGTAGCTCAGCTGGTAAAGAATCCGCCTGCAATTTGGGAGACCTGGGTTTAATCTCTGGGTTGGGAAGATCCCCTGGAGGAGGGCATGGTAACCCACTCCAGTATTCTTGACTGGAGAATCCCCATTGTCAGAAGAGCCTGGTGGGCTATAGTCTATGTGGCTGCAGAGAGTCAGACACGACTGAGTGACTAAGCACAGCACAGGTTCAACACACCTAAACTCAATCTAGTCCTAGGTTAGTCTATTAAAAATTCACCAGGGCTTTGCTGGTAGTGGTCTAGTGGTTAAGATTCCCCTGCCAATGCAGGGAACACAGGTGCGATCCCTGGTCCTGGAAGATCCCACATGCCCTGGAGCAAACAAGCCTGTGTGCCACAACTACTGAGCCCGCAAGCCCTAGAGTCCACGTGCTCCCCAACAAGAGGAGCCACCACAATGAGAAGCCTGCGCACTGCAACCAGCGAGCAGCCCCCGCTCACCACAACTACAGAAAGGCCACGTGCAGCAACAAAGACCCAGCGGAGCCAAACAAATAAATAAATCTTAGAAAAAAAAATTCACCAACCATCATGGTTTTTATTGCCTTTTAATGTACATAAATCTTCTCAAAGAATAGCTATTTCCTTCATATAATTTAATTTTAAAAAATTAGAGATTTAAATTTTTAAGGAACAAGAAGTTTTGAGCTCTCTCCAGAGGACTGCCATGCTGTGTGTGGTTAGTCACATCCAACTCTTGCGACTCCATAGACGGTAGCCTGCCAGGCTCCTCTGTCCACGGGATTCTCCAAGCAAGAAGGGGACCGTTAGACATGTATATATTGTACATGCTATTTCTGATGGCCACAGAATTAACGAAATCAAGGTGGCTATGGCATGCATGGTGTCTGAACATGTGAAAGAAAAGGGAAAAACCCAGTTCATCTTTGGAATATTTAAGAACAAGAAGGCAATTAAATATTTTAGCAATATATAGAAAAAAGACCTGCTTTTTTTTTCCCTTTCCTTTTCCCAGATGCTTTGATTCTGAAACAAAAGTTTAAAAACTTATAGAGACTTTTTGATCTCTGACTTCAGAGAGAATTTTAGTGCCTTAAGTTTACTGTTCATATAACTCACATAAAGAGTGTGCCCCTGAAACATTCCCAACTAATAGCTGGCTGACAAAATGAATAATGCTATTAAAAATAAAATCGGTTATGGTAACTTTATATAAAAGTGATGAATCACTCAGCATTGCTAAATCAGGTACTGACCAGAGGCTAAAAGGAATGAAAGGGAGAGATTTCATTAAAAGTGGAAACATTACTGAAAGTAAAATAAAAATATTTTGGAATAAAATATACAAGGGTCTGGTAAGCACATTAGATGCTAAGGCAAAAATCCAATTTTTTTACTAAGAGAGTGTAAAACAGAAGCATGATCTAATGAAGTCTTAAAGAAGGAGAAATTCTAACAAGCATTCCTACATAGAAATCATACTGTTTCTTTTTACAATTTGCCTTTTTGTTTCTGACAGACTCCAGGTGTACTTGAATGAAAACAAAGTTCTTTAACTGACTTAAAAATTATGTACCTTCATTGTGGAAAAAAATCACGGTAATAAGGTAAAAAAAAAAAAAACTTTATTTGGAGCCTCTGTTAGCCCATGATTAAGTGGACAAATACTATTTTTAAGAACCACAAATCAAATCTCCTCAAAAGATAGACTAAGATAGATTCAAAGTTATGCATGATATCAACAAAGGAAATAGGATGGCAGAAAGTAGCTTGAAGAGTAAATAATGTATTTACCTCCCAATTCTAACGTAAGAACACATTTGTTTAAATATTTGAAAGATGGTAACATTTTTGCTTCTGTAAAAACTTTCATAGCAAAGAAGCTCAAAGTATTTTACCAATGCAGCTATTACCTATATTGGTTCTCTTACTTTCAAGTTGCTACAATTTCTACCACTGACCAATGACAAAACTAACCATAAGATGTTTTCTTACAGCAAAAAGAGCTATTTCTGCTGGGCAAAGGGGAGGAAGGAGGTGGCACACTCCAAGAGCAATACACCAGACTCTAATGTACAGTGTTGGGTTCAGTATCTGAGCCACACTGATAGTAAACAAACATAGCTAAAATCACGGTTGACAATTCTTTTAAACTGTCCAGAACATATGGTGTCACACATCTACAACATATAACAACATTTGGCATCCTTTGGCATCCTGATGACTCTGAACTCTCTAGATCCTCCAATTACTTCTGCTTAAATCCATACACAATTTTCTGGGCATTCAAACCACTGTGCCTCTTAAAATAATCCTCAAATCCCTAACGTGAGTAAGAGGTAAAGGGAAAATTCTAAAATGTTCCTACTTGCCTCCTGAATTTACTCGTTTTATTATTAAACCTCAATAATAAAGCTTCAATACATGTGAACAGATTGAGATTTCTTGCTGTTAAAGCAAAGCAGAGAAGCATATTTTAGTGACTGGGAGAGGGACAGATACTAATGTCAGAGGCAAATATGATGCACATAAATTGCTATCATTTTGTAATTTCAACTCAAGACATAGAGACAATGTGGTTTTCTCAACCCTAAGCTGGAAGTAAAAAGACTGTCTATTAGTACAACTGGTCCTCTTCACTGCAAAACCTTCCTGAACCTGAAGAACCTTATGAAGTTTGAGACCATATAGCAATTTGTTCAGAGTTGATTCCTTATAAACTATGCAAAAGTTATTAATATGTTAATATAAATCCAAAGATATGTTAAGCAGCTTATTTAAAAAATACAAGTGTAATAAGAATATTGATGGGTGTTATCTACAATTCCACCAAAGGGTGTTTTTAGGGTGATGGTCTGAGCAAGGAACTACTAGCATGGGCCCCATTATTATCCTTTTCTAGATCCCCCATTGTCTTTGTCTTGGTTCTGGGTCAGCATTATCAACAGTCAAGATTCTGTGATTTTAATTTGCCAAAACAAAACTAGAGCATAGCATTAGCTAAAATAAATAACAAACTCTAGCTTCATAAATTAGATCGCAAAATGTTCAACTGGACTGGAATCCCCACCTAGAATACAAGATGCTCCATTTTCTCCTCCATCCTCAAAGTGCCTAAGGCGTAAGAGAAGCTATTTTATGTCACACTTTCACTACATCTCAGTGAAAACAGAAAAAAACTACCAGTTGGGACACAAAATACAAGTTTGGGTAGTTTAAGACAGAGTCAAGATTAGTAAGTAAATACTAGCTGGCACTGTGAGGTGGACAAGAAAATGAGTGCACATGAGGTATTACTAGTAATAAGAAACTTAACAGGGTACCAGAAAAAATAAGATGGATCTGATTCCATGCTTGTACTACTATATGGTACAACCTACTGGACAAAATTACTTTTTAAAAAAGGACAGTTTAACTCAACTCTTCAGAATAAAAAAACTTGCTTTCTAATCCTTTTATATGCAGCACAAGAAGTAGATTTAATAATCACTAAATTACATTCAGGAAATTATCTTTATTTCAAACATTATCTAAAATGTTTAAAATAACAAATGTCACTGAAAAGCAAGGCTATTTATTCCACTTTGAAGAAAATAGGTTGCATAACTAAAAGAAATTTAAATTGTTCAGATTTTCACATTTTCAAGACCTTCTTTAATATACAAAAGCATGGATATCTGAATCTAGTACAACAGCCACCAAATGATGACATGAATGAACTTCTGGGGAAGGGTCTCTGATGACTATTAGGATTTACTTGACAGACCTGATTTCCACCAATACACTATGACATTCAAGCTTCTCTTTTTCACATACAATGTCTGGAGGTGAATCTACTCACTACCTGTGATCACAGTAAACATGCCCCTCTCAAATCTTGGAGAATGTGCTCTGATTTTTAAAGTTTTTAAACTACTCTATATACACAACTTGACAACATATAGCTATGGAGTGTTCCTTTTTTTTTTTTTTTTAACTCTAAATACTTAAAGACTTGCCAATTTTTAGGAATGAAGCACAGACAGCTAAATTTCATTCATAATCTGTAAACCTGCGTTACTGTTTAACTGTCACCATCTTTCAGACACACAACAAGATGAAGGGAAAGACCAATTTCCTATGGGCTCAGATATAACACCCCAATCTGATTTATTATGAAGATACATGTAACTGGTTATCCCATAAGCCCTCATTAGTTCTTATTCAGGGAAAAACTAGTGTAAGGAATATTTGGGGCAATAGTTTTCTCTTTCACAAGGTCACAGAATTGGGGGCAAAATTTTTCTTTATCACAAGATCACAGGGTTTTTAATTGATACTTCAGACCAAAAAAAGTTAGCAAGTGGAATAATCATTGTAGAAAAAATTGGCCTATTATGAGGATTAAAGCAGCTAACAATTATGAAAATGCTTGGTAAACCATAAAGTAGGACAGAACATGGACTGTAAGCTCCACAGGGGCAGAGACGGTCATCTGTTTTGTTCCCTGATTATCCCAATGGCCTGGAACAAAGTCTGGACACATGGGAGACAGTCAGTAAGCATTTGCTGAATGAATGAACTATATGGTATAATTAATAGTGGGTAACAGAAATAATGAAGCAGAAATGCATGCAGTGGCATAAATCCCCTAGTTAAATGGTGCTGTCTTTCACCAATGCACTTAAAAACAACTCTGAGGCTTCCTTACTCGATATTTAGACTGGTGCACTCAACAAATTAAGGTTGAGGGAAAAAACGGGTAATCATTACACTGAAATCATTAAAAATCACATCCAGTGATCCACTAAGTTAATGCACAGATCAGAACTGGTTGTTCACTGATGTTTCAGAGAGAAATACTGTTATCGTTCTAAAAACAGTACCTTCTCTAAATCTCCTTTCCACTCTTTATAGAACATCAATCACTATTTCATCCTCATCTAATTTTCAGGTGATAGCGAACACTGTCAGCACTCATTATAACTTTATAATTCTACACGGTACAAAAGAATTCCCACAACATTTGGCAGGACAAGAATCTGTCATTTGGAAGGACAAAACTGGAGCAGCGCTCACAAAACTGTATTCTCTGTCAAATTATTAAAAAATGTTTTTAAGCATATTTGTGGGCACAAATTTACAGGGTTTTAATTTTCTTCTTAAGATATTTTTCGAGTTTCAAAAATTAAATGCACTCTTTACAAGAATGATTTTTTAAAATAAAAAGTTATTTGTTCAAATAAAAATTAACTTCAGAAAGCATCAAATCTTCAATAAGGACTGAATAAAATATTAGGAGATATACGGGCCTAAAGCTATATTAAAATACTTCAAAGTGAAATTTAAATTCTCACATTCTCAATTATTCCAAAAAGCATTTTTGCATTTTGATGTTTCAATAAGTGTACAGAATGAATATGTTCTTGAAAACAAAAATAATGTAGTTAAACCCTTTACTGAATAATTGCAATATTCTGAATGAAAAGAGTAGGTATACAAAATAATTTTTCAGAGTTATTGAAATATCTGTATTTGATTTGCATTTGGTTTACTTAAATCTAACCTGTAAAATCTACAAAGGTTGAAATTAGCTTTTTGGAGTAGCCAATCATGATCAAGAGCAACTTAAGACTACTTGAAAAGTAACATCTATGAACGTAATGCCAAGCCATCAAAAACCACAGAAATCACTAAATTTTCTTGAAAATGTTATTTTTATGAGACATTATTTACTAGTGCTTGTCTAAACGGACCAGCTATACATGTTTCTAATTTTCCGAATACTTCAAAAAGGAGAGAGTGGCCCAGATTTCCAAGGCACATAAACTTTGCCTTTAACTGCATTTGTTCCTCTCCCAGGGTGCAAAAATGCTGCTTAGAATTTAGGTTTTACACTGTGTGAATGAGACCGGTACTCATGTAATTATATTTGTTCCATTCTGTTAGTAACCATTTCAAAGTGAAAGACCAGGACAGGTTCTAAACATGTTCAATTCTATAAAGTCATTAGCAATAAATTTGATCCGGCAGTTTGCTGGGACAATGAAATCTGCTGAAAAAGCGTCGATTAGTCATTCTGGACAAACCCATCAGGATTAAAAGAATGAATTAAGATCGTCTAAGGACGCAGCCAAAACAAAAAAAATTAATCCGACTGGATCTCAACTTTTGAGTCACAAAGACGCTTTTCCCCTTCTCAAGGCCAATTTCGGCAGCCCCTCCGTAAGTTTTAGCTAATATAGAATTACACTGTCCGCATTCTCTTCCCAGTCACAACACTTCGGTTTTATGCGGGAATTAAAACAAGCAAACTAAAACAGCTGGGGTAAATTCTCATTTATTTGGTGAAGTTCCTACTCCAGGTGCCAATTCAACTGTTCTAGCTCAGCCCGAAGAAAAAGCCGGCGTCGATTTTCTTGTGCCTTAGCAATCCAAAATTTAAGAGTGGAGAAAGCCAAAACTTGGCGCAACTCTTTTTCCAAAGATCTTTGCGCGTGTTCTCCAACCTCCCCGACCGACGCTAAGGTTTGAGAGGCAAAAGCCCCCAAAGCGAGAGCGCGAGGCTCTTCAAGCCAAGAACTTTCCAGGGAGCGGGTATCTCTCGGCCTCCGAGACAGAAGCGGGCGGGTACAGACGCTGAATTTTGGAAACCCAGTGGAATAGGTCCAGCGAGCCCAGAGAAGCGGAGCGGGGCTGCGCTTTCGGCTAAGGCCCGAGGTGACTTCAGGATTTCTACAGAAAGGCCTGAAATTCAAGGTAGCCCTACCACTTGTAGAAAGAAGGGGAGAAGAGGAAGCTTGGTGGGATGGGATGGGGAGGAACATCACGATTAGCGGTGGTACCCTCCTCACTCCCGAGGCCGCATCTCCATTGATGCTCGAGATGCTCTCGGAAGCTCGAAGCCCGAGAGGATTCCTGAGCACTGGAGCGGGTGGGACCGCGGCCCGGCAGGCGCAGGGCGCGGCTGGGGAGGGGAGAACGGGCTCACCTGGGGCTGGTGGCTGGAAGGCACAGTCCGGGTCCCCCGGAGCCCGGCCCGGCAGCCGGGCGCCGTCCGCCGAGGGGCTGAGCACTTGAAACGCCCACCGTGTGCCGTAGGGCGCCCCGCCGGGGCTGACTGGTTCTGCCGCGGGGCACAACTTGAGGGGAACGGGGCTGGCCGGCAGGGACCGGACCTGCGCGCCCGCGCCGAGAGCCGCTGCCGAGCCGTGGTGCTGGGGCGGTGGGAGTCCGAGCGGCGGGGCGCCCCCAGCCCGCAGCAAGTTCTCGATCAGGAAACTCTTGCCCAGGTTGCCAAAGCCCGGAGCGGCGGGGAAGTTCAGGAGCGAGGAGGAAGCCACCACGTCCCAGTAGGCGCCGGCGTGGGCCGCCACGGCGCTGGGGAGCATGATGCGCGCCGGGGCTTCTGCGCGCTCGCCTCCCGCCGCCGCCTCCTCCCGCCGCGCTGGAACGCGCTCAGCCGGCAGGGAAGCGAGGACACCGAGGACCCTGGCGGGCTGGGAACGATATTATTTATTTGCGCGGAGCGTTGTTTTTTTTTTTTAAGGCGGGGAGGAGTGAATGTGGGAGGGGGAGCTGTGCTTTTCCCCGGCCCGCGGCGTAGGCTCTGAGGGCTCCGGGGAGTCCCTCCCGCTGTCTATGCAGATCCGGACTTTTTTTTTTTCTAGTAGGCTGGAAGGTGTGTCCAACCCATCCATTCGTGTCACCCAGTCCACAAAGTGACAGACGCGGCCAACAATAAGGGCAACCCGAGAGTCCGAACTTTGGCGAGGGGAGGGGACGCGTAGCGGGAGGAGGAGGGGTGCGGGGGCGAGGGGATCCCGGCCGTGGTCCGTCAGCCTGCGGAGCCCGGGGGGAGCTTGGAGCCGGGCACAGAGCGCGGACGGCGCTCACATTTGGAGAGCGCTCGGCGGACCACCTGTTGGACGACCCCTGGCTCTCCGGGGTTGACGTCACTTCGGGGCCACCAGGGGAAGTGAATGGGAGTCACTAGTGTCCTGGAGGGGTATAATCATCAGAGAAAGTCACATGTGTTACTGAGACTTGTGCAGATGAAAAGGCACCTTTTAAAGAATGCGTTGTTTGTGTATGAAATGTGGCCCCTGTTTGTTTTTAAGAGGAAAGGAAATGAGTTTTTTTGGAAGACCCTTACAAAATTTCTGTTTCCAGCAATTCATGTCCAGTCACTTTTTTGGTAAAATTTGATTTAGGAGTCACTTTAGAAGAGGTGATCTAATAAATTTTGATTTAGGAAAAGGGATCTTAGTTGGAGTTGATTAAATGGCAAGTAACAGGTGCTTGGGTCCAAATTCCAGGAAGAAAGCCACCACCAAAGCAAAGGTAGCCAGGGACTCTTCAGAGAGACCAGGGTGAGAACTCTGAATTCCTTAGGATTACAGCTACTTTTTTTTTTTTTTTTTTCCCTAGAAATGTGGGTATTTTTCAATTTATTAACAGTCTGCTAAATAGAGACTGGACAGATGAAACAAGCTTGTGTGTCTTTAAGTGTTCCAGTTAACCACAAGGCAACTTCATTTTGGAAACTGTCTTACCTTGATAATAATAAGTTCAAACTGTGACTTCTGTCAATTCATACTTCCCACTGCCTCTCTCCTATGCAAATTTAGATGCATTTATTTAGAATGTGGTTTTTAAAGGATGTCTTCAAAGTTTGGGGTCACATGTATTGTTTTACTTTTTACCCTAAGAATAATTTTGTTCCTAAAATATTGGCCAGGTTTGTTACATAGATTTCTTCTTGAAAATTCACCTGGTTGATTTGTGTTTCATTTACACTTGGTATGTCCAAAGATTTTTAAAGGCCCACACCCCCACATGTTGCCAAATGACAGAGAAATTACTGGCAAGCCTGGTACGTGTTACTAATATTCATTCACTTACTGATTGAGTCAGCACACCTTTACAGAGCATTTCATATAAATTGAGCCCTAGTGGTGGTCCTGGGAATATATAGAGAAGAGAAAGATCTGGTCCTTGCTTTGTATTAATAATTCACAGCCTAGTGAGGCGGAAAAACAAATAACATCTGAAAAAGGACTTGAAATTTGAAGGGAAAAGTGTGAGAAAACTTCCAGAAGTCTCCCCTACTTTGAGTCTTAAAAGTGAACAGTGGTTAGAAATAAGGTGTGAATCAGTAACCTTTGAAATTAACAAGGAATAGAGAGATTACATCATCACCACCATTCCCATATCATAGCCACCATTTATCCAGTGTTTAATACATTAAAGCTGGGTTGAAACTCAACATTAAAAAACGACTAAGATCATGGCATCTGGTCGCATGCCTTCATGGCAAACAGAAGGGGGAAAAGTAGAAGCAGTGACAGATTTTCTTGGGCTCCAAAATCACTGCAGACAGTGACTGTAGCCATGAAATTAAGAGACGCTTGCTCCTTGGAAGGAAAGCTATGACAAACCTAGCATGTGTGCTAGTGTGCTCAGTCGTGTCTGACTATTTGCGATCCCTTGGATGGTAGCCCACCAGGCTCCTGTGTCTGTGGGATTCTCCAGGGAAGAATACTGGAGTGGGTTGCCATTTCCTCTTCTAGGGGATCTTCCTGACCTAAGGATTGAACCAGCATCTCCTGCATTGGTAGGTGGATTCTTTTACTAAGCAAAAAAATCAATCTTTATTATGTAATACCTTTAAAATTTAAAGAGTTGATTTCCACGGCAAATCCTCACCTACCTTAGTTAATAATATGCAACTCTGTAAACTTGAACTCTTTGCTTCAGACCAAAAAAATAACTTGATTCTAAGTGACTTGGGCAAGAGACTTTTTCATGGAGAGCAGAGAGAGGCAGAAACCTGTTTGTGGATGATTGAGGGTCCATAGAAAATAGGAAAGTAGAGATTGAAGAAACATGGGGGAAAAGCTAAAGAAAGTCATGGGTTAAAAGAAGAGATGACTATGTCTATATGATGAGAAGAAAAGAGGTGCTACGGACAAGAGGCTGAAGGTTAAAAAGAGATGGGGCTGTTTGATGGAGCCAAGAGAGGCGATGAGCCCAGCACAGGCTGAGTGGGCTCTTTCTCTCCTGGGAAAGAAGTGCTCCAGGCCCCAGGCCCATTGTTATGCAGCCAAGTGGAGGATGAAAGACTGCCTTTCCCAACATTTATCTTTATCTTCAATTAACACCGGACTTTTTTTAGTTAGTACAATGGACATCACAAATTATTTTTCAGGAGATCAATAAGTAGTGTTTAAGATGTGGAGGGAATCCTTTACACCTTTACATGAAAGCCTGTAACCTCCAGAATGGAGTGTAAGGCTTAATTCTGAACCACTCTTGTCTTCAACTACTAATTTAGAGAACGTATTGCCCAAACCCAGCTGAGATTAGCAGCATCCCAGGACTAGAACACTGTCACATTTCCTCAAGCAAATCTCTCTTAGAGAATGTGAAATTGAAAGGATCAAGAGCTGGCATCACTGAGCTTCCAAAACATATTATGTGACTGTCTCTGTACCTGCCTGCACATAAATGTTTAAGTGTGTTGTAGAATTCAGCCTGACTCTTGCTTTCACATGTGGTGGTAGTGAGGTTATAGGAATGGCTCTGTATTCCTTAATTTGCTTAAGTAGCTATTGTGCTTAGTCGCTTAGTTGTGTCCGACTCTTTGTGACCCCACGGACTGTAGCCCGCCAGGTTCCGTCCATAGGGATATTCCAGGCAAGAATACTGGAGTAGGTTGCCATGCCCACCTCCAGGGGATCTTCCCAACCCAGGGATCTAACCCAGGTCTCTGGCATCACAGGTGGATTCTGTACCATCTGAGCCACCAGGGAAGCCCAAGTAGCTATTAAAAGCTACTGATATTTATGAAAAAAAAAAAAAAAAACACAAAAACCTAATAATTGACAATACACTGAGTCTCAGCCATTTTGCTACAGAGCTGTCATTCCTTAAAGAACCACCTTGGCCTATGCTGAAATCTGGTCCAAAAAAAAAGAACTTGAATGCCTTCAAATTCAGATGGGTAAAACCTATGCGATAGCCTTGTGTAAAATAGTGAGTGTGAGTTATCTATTAAAGAAGGTTGCAACGAGGGGAGAGAGTTCATAGGGAAAAGTAAGACGTATGTTGTCATTAGACTAGAGATGTAGGCTGGGGCCAGATTGTGTCTTGTATGCAGCACTCGGGATTTTGGACTTTGTCGTTAATGAGGTGTGCATAAGGAGAAAAAAAAATTATAACTATGTGTGATGATAGATATTAACAAAAGTTATCATGGTGATAATTTTTCAGTATATCCCTATATCAAATCATTATGTCTGTACACCTAAAACAGAACACTGTATGTCAGTTTTTAAAAAGCAATGAGATGTGATCTCCTATTTGCATTCAAAAAGACCACTTCTGCGATACGGAGGCTATGCTAAGAGTTGGAGAAGACTGTGATTGGAGATGATTAAAGTAATTCAGTCAGGAGTCTGGGCTGGGTTTGTGGCAATGATGATGGAAAGGAGGAGAATTTGAGAGCTATCTAGAAGGCACCTGTGAATGTAGAGCCTGAGGAAGTCTTGTCTCTTGTAAGGAAGCAGTGTGCTTAATTTTATCAGACCGTGAGAACTATATAGCCATTGTGTTTCCTAATGTGTTTTCAATGCCAAGAAGTTGAGCTAATTTTAGAGTTCAATGGCAGTAACTCTCTTAGCTTGCATTTCCCTCATCTCCATCCTCTCCTTAGCTCACTTTACATCTTTTATGTTAAATTTAATTCCTCTGTGGTATGTATATCCATCTAGTCTGTCTCCTCAGAGCCTTTAAGTAGTAAACAAATACAACAAACGGGTAAATCTCTTCTCTTAAACACATGTTTACAACAGCTCCGTTAAGACCAGGACCTCTGCAATGGCATCTGAAGAAGCTCTTCCCATCCCTCCATAATCAGCACAATTCTTCCCTTTGAGCAGGAGTGTCTCTGTGCTTGGTGGAAAGAGCAGCTGTTTCATAGCTGTTTCACAGATATGGTGGAAGTCTAGGATGAACTGCTGACCTCTCATTGGTAGACGCTGAGCACCCACTCCAACAATCAAACATAACGATGTGGAACTTCCCTGGTGGTCCAGTGGTTAAGGCTCCATGCTTCCAATGCAGAGACACAGATTGGATCTCTAGTAGGGAAATTACAATCCCATATGTCACATGGTGCACCAAAAAAAAAAAAGGCACAGTGAGGAGCTAGATTCTGTTCTCAAAAGGGAAGCTTCAGGAACCCATCGTAGCCCTTTTAGTAACCTGGAAACCTCGCTGGTACAGGGTTACTCAAGGAAAAACAGGTTTTCCCCAGTAACTGCTAACTGTAGCTCAATACCCACTCCTGACTCAGAGTCTTGGACAGATTACATCCTAATCCTTGAGGCAGAGGAAAAAAATATTTTCAAGAAAACTACAGGAATATGTTAAGAGGTAGGCATATTCAACCACTTCAATAATCACTACTCAATTGAATTCTAAATATTCTCCCACTCCTTCCACTCCATCTCATTCCTATACACTTCTCTGATCTTTGAAATAAATTCTAAAAGTCTGGCACACATTTATAAATATGTTTTCAGTGTTGATCTGGCAGGACTTGTGCTCTGATTGTCCTGCTTTTCCTGCACATGTCTTTCCTGGCTGGCTCTGTTGGCGTTGGTATATTATTTTGCCATGCCTTGGGCATTGTTCATCTCCGTGCCCTGCATTCTACCTCCAAGCTCTATTTTACTGACTTTCTTCTGTAACTGGGAGACTTCCCAGTTTCTTTCCAGGCCATTCAGTTTCTCTGGCATTCCTCGCTCATTGATCATTTCTAACCACATCTCCGCTTGTACTGTTTGGCCTGAAGTGAAATGTGAGAACCACTGAAAGATTTTGAGGAAATTACCCTGAGTGCTGCTGAGCAGCGGCTTTTCAACCGTCTCTCATTAGCTCAGTGTCCTCACAGACACAGGTGCCTCTCATTCATATTGAAATCCTGCAAAGCTTTCTGGTTGGCCCTGAATTACAGCTTTGGACAAAAGGATGGATGCACCCTGCATGGTGAATTTTGTCATATTCTCCAATGTTTACACCACAGTAGACCCTTCCAGTAGTCCCTTCCAATGAGTATTAAGTTGTTTGCATCTGCTACCAAAATTATGAAGTACACACAGAGCATTTAATCCCTTGGTGAAGCTCCACCTAAGGCTGTGAATCAAACTCTCTGGACCAAATTTAGATATGTTAATTACCTTGCTTCAGAGTGTCATTTCTCTGGTGAGAATTTGTTTCATGTAAAATATAACAAGTGTTTTAGGGCAGTAAACAAAAATTAATCCCTAGAGTTTGTTTCTAGCCCTCTGCCCATCCTCTATTGAGTTCCATAGCTTTGATTTATTTGGAAACTAGAGTAATATTACAAAGCTTCTAGAGTAAGCATTGCTTGAAAGTCAACCATATAAATCACACGGTACAATTCTCCAGTGACATTCCTTATGTCACCTCAGTACTCTCCCTGTTTTTCCAGTTGCTACACTCTCTCCATCATTCCATCTACTAATTACCCCCAGCCCCAATCCAACACCTTTGCTCTAGCTACACGTTCTTTCTTTAGCTACGCACTTTGACCAGCGATAAACGTGTGAAATGGCACACCACTTAACTGAATGACATACCAGGGTCTTTCCTTTCTTCTTACATTGCAATGTTTCATTATAGATTGCATTGTTTGATTAAACATGTTCTGCCAAAGTCTCGCCTTTTTAATAGAGTGTAACTACTCATTAGTCTTCTGGTTAGGTTAATGTTAGATTTGCAAATAATGAGTTTTGATTTCTTTAAAATATTCTATAGCTCTGACTTCTTACTAATCCAAAATGGCTTCTCCTAGGCAACACTCTGTCAATGTACGATCTTACCGTATTTGTTACAAATGTATATAATGTTCAAAGATAGGGGTAGGTTAGGTTTTGCTGTGGTAACACATGACTGTAAAATTGTAATGGCTTAGAGCACTGAAAGCTTATGTCCATTTCTGGTGGGCCGTAGCTGTCCTCCACGTAGAATTTATTCAAGAATTCAAACCGATGGAGCAACCTCCATCTGAAGTATTTCTGGCCTTTTGATTGAAAGAAAAGAAAGTATAGCAAAGCATATACTGACCCTTAAAGCTTCTGCCCAAAGTGGGTGCATGTCACCCCTGCTCAACTTTTCACTGGCCAAAGCAAGTCATGTGGCCATGCTTGCCTTCAATAGTGTGAGCAAATGAAATCCTCCTGTAAGGAGGGACAGTGTGCACATGTGAATAGTTTGAAAGTACACTGCAGTATCCTAATCACATAATGTTCTGCATTAATTAGAAATCAAAACATACATATACTACTACTGGGTAATAAAATCAAAAGAAAATATGATAAACTCAGTTGACCATAGAAGGAATTATCTTTGGTTTGTGTGAGTAGTAACAAAACCTCATAATAATGCAATTATTAGATACCCATGCAGCTTTTTTCATTTATTTCTGTTAATTATCTGGATTTTTCTTGCTTTGCCTAATATAATTGTTAAACTGAGATAGCACTGAATAATTTTTAGTGATGTTTTTGTATGGCACAGATCACTGACATCAGATTTTTAGGTATTTTGCACAATAGCACAAATATTTCTGTATAAATTACTGTCTTTACTTCTTCAGTCATTATGATAACATAACTATTCTCCCAAAATATGTTGTTTAGTTAAAAATACTAGTTAAAAATAGAGGAACAATCTTCTCCCCTTATCACTGTTTTTTTTAATTGAAGGACAATTGCTTTACAATATTGGTTTCATTTCTGCCATACATCACATGAATCAGCCATAGATGTACCTATATACCCTCCCTCTTTCACCTCCTTCCCACCTCCCACCTCCAACCCTTTCTCACCCCTCTTAGTTGTTACAGGACCCTGGTTTGAATTTCCTGAGTCAAACAGCAAATTTCCATTGGCCATCTATTTTACATATGGTAGTGTATATGCTTCCACATTACTCTCTCCATTCATCTCACCCTCACCTTCCTCTCCACTGCCCGTGTCTGTGGTCAGTTCTCTTTGTGTCTCCAAGGCTGCCCTGCAAGTAGGTTCATCTGTACCATCTTTCTAGATTCCATATATATGCACTAATACATGATATTTGGTTTTCTCTGACTTACTTCACTGTGTATAATAGGCTCCAGGTTCATCCACCTCATTAGAACTGACACAAGTATGTTCCTTTTTATGGCTTAGTAGTGTTCCATTGTATAAAGGTACCACAGCTTCTCTATCCATTCATCTGTCGATGGACATCTAGGTTGCTTCCATGTCCTGAAAGTGAAAGTGAAAGTCACTCAGTTGTGTCCAACTCTTTGTGACCCCATGGACTGTCCATGGAATTCTCCAGGCCAGAATACTGGAGTGGGTAGCCTTTCCCTGCTCCAGGGGATCTTCCCAACCCAAGGATCAAACCCAGGTCTCCTGTATTGCAGGCAGATTCTTTACCAGCTGAGCCACAAGGGAAGCCAAAGAATACTGGAGTGGGTAGCCTATCCATTCTCCAGGGGATCTTCCTGACCCAGGAATTGAACTGGAGTGTCCTGCATTGCAGGCGGATTCTTTACCAACTGAGCTATGAGGAAAGCCCTTCTGGAGTGGGTAGCCTTCCCTTCTCCAGGAGATCTTCCCAACCCAGGGATCAAACCCAAGTCTTCCGCATTGCAGGTGGATTCTTTACCAGCTGAGCCACAAGGGAAGCCCAAGAATACTGCAGTGGGTAGCCTATCCCTTCTCCAGGGGATCCTCCTGATCCAGGAATCGAACTCCATGTCCTTGCTATTATAAATAATGTTTCAAAGAACATTGTTGTACATGTGTCTTTTTCAATTTTAATTTCCTCATAGCATTACCCATTTTTTAAGAGTTGAAGCTATTTGCTTCCTTCTGTTAAATGTAGTTATAGTTAACCAAAAGATAAGTACTTTTTAAAGGTGAATTAATGCCCTTTTGAACTATAGCCACATAGCAAGTATCTCCCACTTTATTTATTCAAAAATATTTATCAACTGCCCTGGTACTTACAGTGGACAACGCCCTAGAGCTATGATAGTGAATAAGACAGAGATGGTCTCTCCTCAGGGAGTTTAAATTCTAGTTAAAGAGATAGAGAATACATTATTAATTAAATAAAATAAGTATATACTGTTGATAAATGATGGAGGAAGAAATGGCAACACACTCCAGGACTCTTGCCTGGAAAATCCCATGGACGGAGGAGCCTGGTAGGCTACAGACCATGGGGTTGCAAAGAGTCAGATGCAACCAAGCTACTTCACTCACTTCATACTTTATTACTGGAGAAGGAAATGGCAACCCACTCCAGTGTCCTTGGCTGGAGAATCCCATGGACAGAGGAGCCTGGCAGGCCATGGTCCATGGGGTCGCAGAGAGTTGGACATGACTGAAGTGACTAAGCACACATGCACATTGATAAATTATAAGAAAAAAATGAAATGGATGCTGTGTTTAGGGAACTAACTGATACGGACTGAATATATTCCAAAATATATTTTGGAAATAAAATATATAGATCTTATTGCTGGATTGTATGTACAAAATGCACAACAGAGAGAAATCAAGGGTCATTCAATGTCTATCTAGATCAGATTAGTAGATGATAGTGTCATCATCTGAGATGGGGAAGAACAGAAGAAATCAACTTTTGGAGGTAGCTGGCAGCAGAGGGCTCCTATGTTCGACATGTTAAGTTTGAGAAGCTTATTAGATACAGAAGCACAAGCATCAAATAGGAAGAGAGTAACATATATAACATCTAATATGTTTAATATAGAATGTTATCGTATGTTAGAATGTGCATAATATTTCTATGTGTGTGTGTGTATAGAAAGAGAGATGGAGACAGAGTACAACATTTAGAGATAGTCCAGAAGAGGTGGAGCCACAAAGAAGATAGAAAAAGAGTGGACAATGTCTTCGGTTAAGGGTCAGATAGTAAATAGTTTATCTTCAAGTCATTGAACAACTACTTAACTCTGCAGTTGTAATACAAAAGCGAACCAAAGACAGTATAAACAATGTAGCTATGTTCCGTAAAATTTTATTTATGGGCATATTTGAATTTCATGTAACTTTTTCAATTCATGAAATGTTATTATCCTTTTTATTCAAATTCAACCATATAAGAATATGAAAACCATCCTTAGCTCACATGGGTGTATGTGTTAAGTCACTTCAGTCATGTCCAACTCTTTGCCACCATATGGATCATAGCCTGCCAGGCTTCTCTGTCTGTGGGGATTCTCCAGGAAGAACACTGGAGTGGGTTGTCATGCCCTCCTCCAGGGTATCTTCCTGACCCAGGGATCAAGCCCACACCTCTTAGGTCTCCTGCATTGGCAGGCAGGTTCTTTACCACCAGCACCGCCTGGGAAGCCCCTTAGCTCACAGATAGGACAAAAGCCAGTGGTGGGCTAGATCTGGCCCATTGCTGTAGTTTGCTGAACGCTGAGGGCAACTCCCCTCTATTAGTTACCTGTGGCTGTGCAACATGTTACCTTAGCATTTAGCAGCTTAAAAGGACATATATTTATTTTCTCGTGATGCCTGTGTTTCAGGAATCTAGGCTCAGCTTAACTGAGTCCTTGGCCCAGGGTCTTTCACAGGCTGCCACTGAGGTGCTGGCTGAGGCTGTCGCTGCCAGACTCACTGGGAGGGTCCGCCTCCAGGCTCACCCAGTCGTAGTTGGCAGGATTCTGTTCTTCACTGCCTGCTGTCCAGAGACCTCTTTTAGTTTATTTTTTTTTTTTTAACCATATGGGCCTTTCCATAGGGAAGTTTACAACATGGCAGCAAGCTTCCATCAAAATGAAAAAGAGCAAACCAGGGAGAGTGAGCAAGTTGGAAGCCAGAGCCTTTTGTAATCTAGTCTCAGAAGTATCACTTTTGCTCTGTTCTATTCGTTTCCCAGGTGGCACCAGTGGTAAAGAACCTGCCTGTTAATGCAGGAGACATAAGAGATGCAGGTTCCATCCCTGGGTTCAAAGATCCCCCTGAGAAGGACATGGCAACCCATTCCAGTGTTCTGGCCTGGAACATCCCATGGACAGAGGAACCTCGTGGGCTGTAGTCCATAGCATTGCAAATAGTCGAACATGACTGAAGTGACTTAGCACACACACATTCATTTAGAAGCAAGTTGCTAGGTCTAGCTCATGCTCAGGGTCAGAGGATCACACAAAGGCATGACTACCAGAAGTGGGGATCATTGGGAGTTATTTTAGAAGCTGTCCCCTGCTAGGACAACGTGGTATTACACACAGAGGCTGAGAAAGGGGAGTGATTTCAGAATGCAGACGTGGTCAACTGTAGTCAATGTGCTTAAAGGGTTAGAAAGATAATGGAAAAGTATTTATTAAGTATAAGGGATTGATACAAAGAATGAATTGCAGGAGAGTTAAGTAATACTTTACGAAGGCCATTTTCAAGAGTTTTTGCTAGAAAGCAGTAATAGAGGCACAGACGTAGAGAAAAAAATGTATGGATGCCATGGGGGACTGGAGGAGTGTGTTGAATTGGGAGGTTGGGATTGACATATATACACTATTGATACTATGTATAAAATAGGTAACTAATGAGAACCTACCTATGGCCAGAGAACTCTACTCAGTGCTCTGTAGTGACCTAAATGGGAAAGAAATCCAAAAAAGAGATATCTGTATATGTATAGCTGATTCACTTTGCTGTACAGTAGAAACTAACACAACATTATAAAGCAATTATATTCCAATTAAAAGTAAGAAAAAAGGAATTTTTGCTAGGAAGAGTCTAAAATGAAGCAGTTGCTAGAGAGATATATGAAGTAAGGAGGGGTTAAGGAAAAAAAAAAAGGCAGTCCATTCTAGAGCATGCTTGTATGCTGATAGGAATAATCCAGTAGAAAAAGAAATTCTTGAGGCAAGAGAGAAGAAAAACCAAAGAACTGTCCTTAAGAACAGAGATGTTGAAATCCAGGTTACTCATGCAAGTATGGTTCTCTGGTGGGAAGAAGGAGGCAACTTCTGTTGTAAATACATAGAAAAACCTGGGAAAAGATATCATTGCAGATATCATTGCAGACAGCTTGTTAATTTGATGGTAGAAAGATAAGGAGGTTCCTGGATGGCTTTCACATATTCAGAAAAGTGAGATGTTGCAAACTGATTTGGAGGTATAGACATGAAATAGAACACTATTTTTTGAAAAGTACAAAACTGAACTTACAGGTAGTCTTAAGATTGCCTGGCATGATTGAGCTTTGTGTTCATGTTTCTAATGTCAATCAGTCAGCCTGATGATATGATTTTCTATAGTACCTTTCCAGCTGCTCAAGTTAGAGTAGGAGAAAATGGATAGTTTGAGGTTTTGCTGACATGTACTATGAGGAGGAAGAGAAGAGGCCATCCTTGTATTTTGTAAGGGAACCAGAGAATCAAAAGTGAGTCCATAGACGGTCAGGCCAGTCTGACAGTGGGAGAGTGGTAAAAAACAGAGATGGGATGCTGATTTATAGAAACATGAGATTCAAAGGAAAAGTTGACCATTTAAAATTCTTCATGTAAATAAAGTCTCCTAAGTAAGAGGATGTTTGACAGGTGAAATCTGTGTTCAACTTTGGATTAGTTTGATTTGGTAATTTTGAATCAGTCAGAAAGAAAGGAGGTTTTCTCCTTTAAGAAATATGATCCTAAAACAAAGGAGTGTTTCACACAATCATGAAATCAAAATGGAAATTTGTGATCTTTAAAAGGAAAGGGAGGTTTGACAAGGAAGGAGAGGGGAGGGTTCACATTGAGAACCAACTGTAGCAATCAGTGTTTCTCTTCTAGCTTCCTAACCCTGTAATTTCAAAACCTGGATATGCTAAGCCTGTGTAGAGCTTGCTGAAAATCAGATGTCAGGCACCACTCAACACTTTCTGATTCAGAATTAGCATCAGCATCGTTAACAATCACCCCAGATGTTGCTGAGGGACAGTGGGGCTGAGTGTAGCCCTTAGTTGGCTGGAAACTTGTGCTTCCTGCTTCTTGCTTCTTGGAAACAAGTCATCATAGAAGTGTGCCTTCCAAAGACCTTCATGCAAGACAAGCTCAAGCCATGTGAAGAGGATCTAGAAAATGCAGTGCCGTTTAGAGAGAGGAGAGCTGACAGAAGGCAGTATCAGAGAGATACAGATAGACACTAAGACACATACAGACAAGTAGACGTGTGAATGAAACATCTTGGATGTCCAGTTAATATGTCCCTTTCTTTGGAGTCTTCTCTATCTATATTTAAACATGCTCAGGTTCCTTCCATCTGACAAAACAAAGCTCATCATTAACTTTAGAGATTCTTCTCTAGCATTTCTCTCTCTTTTTGACTTCAAGTTTACCTTCTAGAAAGGCTTGTCTACTTTCTAACTCTCTCCCCACCCCCATTCACTTCTCAAACTACTATAACCTGATTTCCTCTCTTATCCTACAGACCTGATCATGCCTGAGTCATCAGTGATTTTTTTTTCTACACCCAATGGTCAAAGTGGATCCTTCTTGAAATCCTCTTGATTTCTTTTAAGCTGATGATGCTTATAACCATTTCCTTCTCCTAGAAACAGTTCCTTCTTTAACATTTTGGTTCCAGTCTCTTCTAATTTTCCTCTTACATTTTGAACATCTCTTTCTATTCATCAGTGTCCCTTCCTCTGATAGGATTCAGTTCAGTTCAGTTCAGTCACTCAGTCATGTCTGACCCTTTGCAACCCCATGGAATGTAGCATGTCAGGCCTCCCTGTCCATTGCCAACTCCCGGAGTCTACTCAAACTCATGTCCGTTGAGTCGGTGATGCCATCCAACCGTCCCATCCTCTGTCATCCCCTTCTCCTCCTGCCTTCAATCTTTCCCAGCAATAGGGTCTTTTCGAATGAGTCAGCTCTTCGCATCAGGTGGCCAAAGTATTGGAGTTTCAGCTTCAGCATCAGTCCTTCCAATGAATATTCATTGGAATATTCAGGACTGATTTCCTTTAGGATGGACTGGTTGGATCTCCTTGCAGTCCAAGGGACTCTCAAGAGTCTTCTCCAACACCACAGTTCAAAAGCATCAATTCTTTGGGGCTCAGCTTTCTTTATAGTCCAACTCTCAGTCCAACTCTGATAGGATTAGGGTCTCTTAAATTTTAGTGTTCCATAGGAATGTCTTTTCTAATACTTTACACTCTCATTGATTGCTCTAAATATGCATCTCTGCGCAACCTCTAGCTCCATGATGAGATTCCTCAAATGTCTCTAGCCAAGATTCCTATCTGAACTATAATTTTAACCTGGGGTTTTCAGGCTCATTGCAGAACTCAGAATAACTTAGGTGGGAAAAAATTGTATCTTTCTTCTCATTATTCTTTAACTGAAATTTAGCATTTCCTTCAATTATGAATGTAAGCAACAAACCACAATGAAACAATCAGTATCTGTGCCAATAGAAGTCACAAATACTTTTATATCAAAATGCATTTGCTGTAGATATCTTGAAATATGACTTACACTTACTGCTACCTCAAAATTTTGATAGTTATTAGACTCACTACTAGGCCCTGTCATTATTTAATATATAATAGGAAAATTATATATTTCCTATATCACAGGTTTCCTTTTCTATATTTTGATAACTGTTTTTCAACATACTTATTTTCCTTTTTTACCCTATAGACTTTACTTTATGAAACATTTTTCTGAGAATAGTTCCATAGGCTTTACCTATGATAAACTGCTAAAGAGATCCATGAGACCAAAACTACAATTAATTCCCAAGATAAACTCAACTCTGCTGTATACATAGCTAGATTTAGTTTACAGATATTTTGTTTAGAATTTTTGCACCTATATTCATGAGTCAGTGGCCAGTGATTTTGCATTCCTATGTTGCCCTTTTTAGATTCTCTCTTCTTTTTTCTATTTTCTGGAATTATATGAATTGAAATTATTTTTTAAGAAAGCCTGGTGAAGACTTTTCCGTAAACTTAATAGATCAGGTGTTTTTGTGTGTGTTTGGTGGAGGGAGATTTTAACTACTGGATTACACTGGTTTTCTATATTTTTCTTGAGTCACCTTTAGTAAGTTGTATTTCCTAGAAATGTATTAACTGCAATTTTATAGGCAAAAAATATAATATACTTTTTTATGTTTATATTCTGTGAAATTTCTAAGTATATTTCTTTTTATTCATAATATGATTTAAATAAATCTTTTTATTTTCTTTTTATTTTCTCTTGATTAGTCTTGCTAAGTTAGTAACTTTTATTAATTTTCACAAAATATTAAATTGGCATTTTGACCCTATTTTATTGTTGTTATTGTGTTTAGTCCCTTCAGTTCAGTTCAGTCGCTCAGTCGTGTCTGACTCTTTGCGACCCCATGAATCACAGCACGCCAGGCCTCCCTGTCCATCACCAACTCCTGGAGTTCACCCAAACTCATGTGCATCGAGTCGGTGATGCCATCCAGATTTCTCATCCTCTGTTGTCCCCTTCTCCTCCTGCCCCCAACCCCTCCCAGCATCAGAGTCTTTTCCAATGAGTCAACTCTTCGCATGAGGTGGCCAAAGTATTGGAGTTTCAGCTTCAACATCAGTCTTTCCAATGAACACCCAGGACTGATCTCCTTTAGAATGAACTGGATGGATCACCTTGCAGTCTTCTCCAACACCACAGTTCAAAAGCATCAATTCTTTGGCACTCAGCTTTCTTCACAGTCTAACTCTCACATCCATACATGACCACTGGAAAAACCATAGACAGACCTTTTTTGGCTTCAGTCATGTGCAATTCTTTGTGACCCTGACTCCATGAACTGCAGCCTGCCAGGGATTTCCCAGGCAAGAATACTGGAATGGGTTGCCCTTTCCTCCATGGGGTCTTTCCAACCCAGGGACCAAACCTAAGTCTCCTGCATTGCAGGCAGATTCTTTACCTCTGAGCCACCAGGGAGAATCCTATTAATTTAGGCTTAATGTCAGGGCAGGTAGAGAGCCAGATGACAGAGTTAGGAGGACACTGACCTCCTTTCCCTCCATGAATTCATCAAAAATACAGCAACATGCATAGCAGCTCTTGTTGGAACAACCTAGAGACTGGCAGAAAGGGTCTTCTCTAACCAAAGCCCTACAGAAAGATTCCCATGGAATCTGGGAGGAAGGGAAGAGAAGCAATCTGCTTGGAATCTGCACACCTGATGGGGAACCCAGGAAAGGAGAGGGATACCACAGGTTAAGGGATCTTCTCCAGGGAGCAAGGGGTTCAGGCCACATATAAGACACCCCAGCATTGGGGTCCAACACCTAGAAGGCAAATCTCCTTAGCTGGACTGAAAACTAGTGAGGCTTACCAGAAGCTACTAATAAATGGAGACTCTGCTCTTGAAGAGCATACGCATGCTTCCTTACTCCCAGCAACAATGCAGAAGCAGCAAATTGAAAACTGCTGGTGCTCTGGCTGGTTTGTCAGGACTACCCCAGCATGCCTCTAAGCCTGTACCAAGCACATGATCATGCCCATCTTGCTCCCAGTGCTGCTCTCCATTAGGGCAAAGGCTGCCATTGCCAATGGCAGTGTGTAAACTTAGAGGGAACAGAGCCAGCTTGGACATGACCCTATCTCCTATCAGAGAGAAGGTAGCCATTGCCAGCACACACATCCCTACCTGCATTTAGGAGGAGTGCACATAGCTCCAGGACAGAGACTGACTTTGCCAGCAGGAGTGAAACCAGCTCAGTAGTGTGACATCAACCCCTGTGGTCCTGACCCAACCTCTAACCAAAGCACACACAACAGGGAAAAAGTGAAACCAACACAGAAGTGAGTCCCATGCCCTTAGGCCCACTGCCACTTAATCAGCTAAGGTAGAGACTGCAATCACCAACATAAGAGAAATCCAGTTCCTTTAGGGATTTTGCTCCAGCACCTCGAGCCCTGCCCTTATACTTGATAAGATAGGGACTACCACTGGGCATCAGAGAAGCCCTGGATCACACCTGGCTGTAGCTCTAGCCCCTCCATCTTTGTTGCTGCCTCCCACCAAGGTGGTAGCTGACAGCACGCCCCGGGGAAGATGTGACCTGTGCTCACTTCATAATTAGCTTTCCTCCAAAGCCAGTGGGCACACACAGACTGCATCAAAAGCTCCCATAGAGGGGCACCTATCTAAGACTAGGATAGGTAGACAGAGAAAGTTAAACAAAATGTCAAGACAGAAGATATTCTTAAATGAAAGAACAAGAAAGAAAACCTGATTAAAAAAAAACAAACCCTAATGAAAGAGGGATAAAAATTTTATCAGATAAAGAGTTCAAAGCAGTAATAAGAATATTAACTGAACTTGGAAAAATAATATACGAACACAGTGAGAATAACTAGACAATATAAAAAAAGAACCAGTCAGAACTGAAGAGTAAAATAGCTGTAATGAGAAATAAACTAAAAGAATTAACATCAGATTAGATGACACAAAAGAATGCATAAATGCTCTAAAAGGTAGAATTATGGAACTCACCCAATCAGAATAGCAAAAGGAAAAACAACTTTTACAAAATGAGAAAAGTTTAAGGGACCCCTTGGACAGCAACAAGCATACCAACTTATGCGTTATAGGAGTCCCAGAAGAGCAAGAGAGAAAAGGGTCAAAAATGCGTTCAGTGAAATTTGACTGAAAGCATCCTGATCCTGAAGAAGGAAAGAGATATCCAGGTACAGGAAACAGAGAATCCCAAATAAGATGGACCCAAGAAGACCCACACCAAGACATAATTAAAATACCAGAAGTTAAAGAGAGAATTCTAAAGGCAACAAGAGAAAAACAATCACATAGAAAGGAACTCAAATAAGACTATCAGCTGATTTTTCTGTAAGAACTTTACAGGACAAAAGCAAGAGACTTGATACAAAATCCAATAACCTAGGATATTCTATACGGCAAGATTATCATTCATAATTGAAGGAGAGATAAAGAACTTCTCACATAAGCAAATACTAAAACAGTTCCTCAGTACTAAACCATAAAGAAGTGCTATAGAGTCTTCTCCAAGTGGAAAAGAAAAGGTTACAATAACAAAGATTTATAAGTAAGGAAAGATAGATATATAGTAAAGATATACCCCCAAAGTAAAGATAAATATATAGTAAAGGTTGTGAATCAACCATTTTGAAAAGCTAGGACAAAGATAAAAATTGTAAAATCAACCATAGCTATAATAAATAGTAAGGGATAAAGATGAAGATGTATAATATGACATCAAAAACACAAAATGCAGGAGAGGGCAGTAAAACAAAAGGTCTTTTATTTTTTATTTTTGTTATTTTTTATATAAATTTATTTATTTTAATTGGAGGTTAATTACTTTACAATATTGTGTTGGTTTTGCCATACATCAACATGAATCTGCCACAGGTACACACGTGTTTCCCATCCTGAACCCCCCTCCCTCCTCCCTCCCCGTACCATCCCTCTGGGTTGTCCCAGTGCACCAGCCCCAAGCATCCAGTATTATGCATCGAACCTGGACTGGCGATTCATTTCATATATGATATTATACATGTTTCAATGCCATTCTCCAAAATCAACCCACCCTCTCCCTCTAATGAGGCGGATGAAACTGGAGCCTATTATATAGAGTGAAGTAAGCCAGAAAGGTAGATCTTTTAAAATGTGTTTGAAGTTAAAATCAGTTTGCTGCTGCTAAGTCGCTTCAGTCGTGTCCGACTCTGTGCGACCCCATAGACGGCAGCCCACCAGGCTCCCCCATCCCTGGGATTCTCCAGGCAAGAACACTGGAGTGGGTTGCCATTTCCTTCTCAAATGCATGAAACTGAAAAGTGAAAGTGAAGTCGTTCAGTCGTGTCAGACCCTCAGTGACCCATGGACTACAGCCTTCCAGGCTCCTCCACCCATGGGATTTTCTAGGCAAGAGTACTGGAGTGGGGTGCCATTGCCTTCTAAATCACTTTAGAACAAGTAAATATTGTTATCAGTTCAGTTCAGTCACTCTGAATCCCATGGTAATCACAAGTCAAAAACCTACGATACACACAAAAATAGAAAGAAATGAACACAAGCATACCAGTAAAGAAAATCATCAAACTACAAAGGAAAACGCTAAAAGAAGAAAAAAACAGAGAAAAATTAAAAACAACCAAAAATCAAGTAATAAAATGACACTAAGTATATACCTATCAACAATCACTTTAAATATCAATGGAATAAATATCCCAATCAAAAGACATATAGTCGTTGATTGGATGAAAAAACAAGACCCATCAGTGTGCTCCTTACAAGAGATTCTTTAGAGCTAAAGACAAATTTAGACTGAAAATGAGAGGATAGAAAAAATATTTCATGCAAGTGGAAACAAATTAAAGTTGTAATAGCAATACTCAGGTCAGACAAAATGTACTTTTAAACAAAACCTATAACAAAAGACAAAGGAGAGTGTTATATAATTACAAAGGAATTAGTACAAGAAGAGCATATAACATTCACCTAATATAGGAGCATGTAAATATATACAGCAAATATTAGTAGACATAAAGGGAGAAACTGAAAGTAATACAATGATAGTAGGGACTTTAACACACCACTTACATCAATGGACATATCCTCCAGAGAGAAAATCAGTGAGGAAACAGTGGTCTTAAATGACACGTAAGACCATTTGGACTTAATAGATATCTATCACACATTCTATCCAAAAACAGCGGAATACACATTTTTTTCACATGCATACAGAACTTTCTCCAGGATAATCAAATGATTGGTCACAAAACAAGTCTCAACCAATTTAAGAGGATAGAAATAATATCGAGCATTTTTACATCTGCATTGATGTGAAACTAGAAATCAATTACAGAAAGAAAAATAGGGAAAAAACAAACATGAGACTAAACAACATGTTACTAAAAAACTAGAGGGTCAACAAAGAAACCAAAAAGAAAATCAGAAACTACCTTGAGAAAATTAAAATTAAAACACAACTTTCCAAAATCTATGTCAGTTCAGTTCAGTTCACTCGCTCAGTTGTGTCCAATTCTTTCGATCCCATGAACTGCAGCAAGCCAGGCCTCCCTGTCTATCAGCAATTCCCAGAGTTTACCCAAACTCATGTCCGTTGAGTCTGTGATGCCATCCAGCCATCTCATCCTCTGTCATCCCCTTCTCCTCCTGCCCTCAATCCCTCCCAGCATCAAGGTCTTTTCAAAAGAGTCAGCTCTTCGCATCAGGTGTCCAAAGTATTGGAGTCTCAGCTTCAACATCAGTCTTTCCAATGAACATCCAGGACTGATCTCCTTTAGAATGGACTGGTTGGAACTCCTTGCAGTCCAAGGGACTCTCAAGAGTCTTCTCCAACACGACAGTTCAAAAGCATCAATTTTTTGGTGCTCAGCTTCCTTTATAGTCTAACTCTCACATCCATACGTGACTACTAGGAAAACAATAGTCTTGACTAGACAGACCTTTGTTGACATGGTAATGTGTCTCCTTTTTAATATGCCTCCTAGGTTGATCATAACTTTCCTTACAAGAAGTAAGCGTCTTTTAACTTCATGGCTGCAGTCACCATCTGCCATGATTTGGGAGCCCCCAAAAATAAAGTCTGTTACTGTTTCCACTGTTTCCCCATCTATTTGCCATGAAGTGATCGGACCAGATGCCATGAACATTTCTCAATGTTGAGCTTTAAACCAACTTTTTCACTCTCCTCTTTCACCTTCATCAAGAGGTTCTTTAGTTCTTCTTCACTTTCTGCCATAAAGGTGGTGTCATCTGCATATCTAAGATTATTGATGTTTCTCCCTGAAATCTTGATTCCAGCTTGTGCTTCATCCACCCCAGTGTTTCTCATGATGTACTCTGCATGTAAGTGAAATAATCAGGGTGACAATATACAGCCTTGACGTACTCCTTTTCCTATTTGGAACCAATCTGTTGTTCCATGTCCAGTTCTAACTGTTGCTTCCTGACTTGCATACAGGTTTCTCAAGAGGCAGGTCAGGTGGTCTGGGATTCCCGTTTTTTTCAGGATTTTCCACAGTTTACTGTGATCCACACAGTCAAAGGCTTTGGCATAGTCAATAAAGCAGAAATAGATGTTTTTCTGGAACTCTCTTGCTTTTTCGATGATCCAGTGGATGTTGGCAATTTGATCTCTGGTTTCTCTGCCTTTTCTAAATCCAGCTTGAACATCTAGAAGTTCACAGTTCACGTATTGCTGAAGCCTGACTTGGAGAATTTTGAACATTACTAGCGTGTGAGATGAGTGCAATTGTGTGGTAGTTTGAGCATTCTTTGGCATTGCCTTTCTTTGGGATTGGAATGAACACTGGCCTTTTCCAGTCCTGTGGCTGCTGCTGAGTTTTCCAAATTTGCTGACATATTGAGTGCAGCACTTTCAGAGCATCATCTTTCAGGATTTGAAATAGCTCAACTGGGATTCCATCACCTCCCCTAGGTTTGTTCATAGTAATGCTTCCTAAGGCCCACTTGACTTCACATTCCAGGATATCTGGCCCTAGGTGAGTGATCACACCATTGTGATTATCTGGGTCGTAAAGATCTTTTTTGTACAGTTCTGTGTATTCTTGCCACCTCTTCTTAATATCTTCTGCTTCTGTTAGGTCCATACCATTTCTGTCCTTTATTGAGCCCATCTTTGCATGAAATGTTCCCTTGGTATCTCTAATTTTCCTAAAGAGATCTCTAGTCTTTCCCATTCTATTGTTTTCCTCTATTTCTTTGCATTGATCACTGAGGAAGGCTTTCTTATCTCTCCTTGCTGTTCTTTGGAACTCTGCATTCAAATGGGTATATCTTTCCTTTTCTCTTTGCATTTCACTTTTCCTCTTTTCACAGCTATTTATAAGGCCTCCTCAGACAGCCATTTTGCTTTTTTGAATTTCTTTTTCTTGAGGATGGTCTTGATCCCTGTCTCATGTACAATGTCACAAACCTCTGTCCATAGTTTATCAGGCACTCTGTCTATCTGATCTAGTCACTTATATTTATTTCTCACTTCCACTGTATAATCATAAGGGATTTGATTTAGGTCATACCTGAATGGTTTTAGTGGTTTTCCCCACTTTCTTCAGTTTAAGTCTGAATTTGACAATAAGGAGTTCATGATGTGAGCCACAGTTGGCTCCAGGTCTGGCTTTTGCTGACCCTGTAGAGCTTCTCCATTTTTGGCTGCAAAGAATATAATCAATCTGATTTCGGTGTTGGCCATCTGGTGATGTCCATGTGTAGAGCCTTCTCTTGTGTTGTTGGAAGATGGTGTTTGCTATGACCAGTGCATTCTCTTGGCAAAACTCTATTAGCCTTTGCCCTGCTTCATTCTGTACTCCAAGGCCAAATTTGCCTGTTATTCCAGGTGTTCTTGACTTCCTACTTTTGCATTCCAGTCCTCTATAATGAAAAGGATATTTTTTGGGTGTTAGTTCTATATAGGATACAGCAGTTCTAAGAGAAAATTTTATAGCACTACAGTCCTGCCTCAAGACACAAGAAAATTGCAAATGAACAATCTAACCTACAATTTTAAAAAATTAGAAAAAGAAGGAACAAACCCCAAAGTCAGCAGAAGGAAGGAAATGGTAAAGACCAGAAAAAAAGTAAATAAAAGAGACAAAAAAATGATAGAAAAAATCAATGAAACCAGTAATTTTTTTTTAAATAAAATTAGTATTCCTATAGTCAGCCTCATTAAGGGAAAAAAGAGAGGATCCAAATAAACAAAGTAAGAAATGAGATAGAATATCAACCAATAACACAGAAAAAAAAAATCAGAATACTGTAACAGTTATACACCAACAAATTGGACAATCTAGAAGTACAGGAACATTTAAGACTCTGGACGAACATATCAAACAACTGAGAGACAAATGTGCATAGTTGCTCAGTTGTGTCCGACTCTGTGTGACCCCATGGACTATAGCTCACCAGGCTCCTCTGTCCACGGAGATTCTCCAGGCAAGAATACTGGAGTGGTTTGCCATGCCCTCCTCCAGGAGATCTTCCCAACCCAGGGATCAAACCCAGGCCTCCCGCATTGCAGGTAGATTCTTTATCAGCTGAGCCACCAGGGAAGGCCAACAGAGACAAATAAATATAAGTAAAAGTATATTTACTAGAAGATTTCTCAAAGCTAGGCCTAGTTAAAGAAATAATGCCTTAATAATTCCTAATTAAGGAAACAATTTCCTATGTCTTTCTTAAATAGCCAGACTGCCTTTTGTTAGTTAAGAAATAGATTGTTTTACCAGACTAAAAGAATTACAGTCATACCTCAGAGATATTGTGGATTCACTTTCATTGTGGTGACAATACAGTGAATAGGCAATAAAATAAGTTACATAAATTTTTTGGCTTCCCACTGAATATAAAAGTTACATTTACACCACACTGTAGTCTATTAAGTATACAATAGCATTATGTCTAAAAAATTGCAGTTTGCCGAAATGTGACAGAGACACAAAGGGAGCACATGCTGTTTTTAAAATGGCACCAATAGATTTGCCTGATTCAAGCTTGCCACAAACCTTGAATTTATAGTTGCACACTCCATATACTAGTTTGTATAGTGTAAACATAATGTTTATAGGCACTTAGAAACCAAAGAGTTTGTGAAACTCACTTGATTAAAATATTTGCTTATTGCAGTGGTTGGAATTGAATCTGTAATATCTCTAATGTATGCCTATAATCTATCTTTTCTTGCTTGCTTGCTTTTAAGTTTTCACTATAATATATCTAATGATTACTTTTTACCCTTTTTGAAAAATCCTTTTCAGAACTTGTAGTGCTTCCTGAATATGATGATTCATATAGTGGATCGATTCTAAAATATTCTCAGCTATTATCTCATTAAATGTAACTTCTCTTCAAACTGTTCTTTAATCTGTCTTTTCTAAAATCCTATTGGACCAATTCCAGACATTTTTTGCTTGATTTTCCATTTCTCTTATTTACATTTTCCTCTTTTCATTTCTTCAGTCTTCTAGGTAATTTCCTTATATCTATATTCTAGACACTATTTCAACAAATTAAATATTTGCTATTTGATTTAGTGAAATTTTTACTTAAATGATTATATTTTCAACTTTAATTTTTAAAATTCTATTTTTAAATCTTCATGGTCTTTTGTAATACTGTAGTGATCTTTTCTTATATTTTCATTCTTTTAAATGTCTTTAAACAATTTAAGAATACTTATTTTATGGGTTCTGTTAATAATTCTGTTATCTGAAGATCCTAAACTTCCATATCTGTTTTTAATGTGTCACATGAAATTTGCTTTTGCTAGATTGCTTCCTTATGTATTGCAGCATTTGATCATGAGGTCATTTTTAATGGAGTTGCATCTTAGAGAAACCCACTATGAACCAGTGAAGTTGCTCAGTAGTGTCCGACTCTGCGATCCCATGGACTGTAACCTACCAGGTTCCTCCATCCATCAAATTTTCCAGGCAAAGGTACTGGAGTGGGTTGCCATTTCCTACTCCAGGGGATTTTCCCGACCCAGGTATCGAACCCAAGTCTCCCGCATTGCAGGCAGACGCTTTACCGTCTGAGCCACCAGGGAAGCCCCCACTATGATCTGACTTTAATGTGTATCACTCTAGAGATACTTTGTGGCTGCTTGTTCCAATTTTTCCAGCCTTGCTAAGATGAGACTTTGGGAAGATGCAAATTGAGCAATTGAAACTGAAACCCAAGCTATATATTTCAAGTGAACAGGTCATATTTTATCCCATAATTTTTAATTGTTTTATAGGAGTAGGGATTTTAAGACACCATATACCAAAAATGGAAATGCTTTGTTTTTCAATAGGAACCAGATTAATATTTTTATAAAGTATTAATCTAGTTATATAACTCACCTGCTTAAAACTCTTCATGGTTTTCATTTCTCTTTTTCAGAATGGTACATGTTCTTCTAAGCCCTGGATGATCTGCCTCCTGGCATCTCAATCAGTTTCCCCTGGGTTACTGCTCTTTCTTTGGTTCCTTTGAAGGTGTTTTTTTTTCCTTCCTATCCCTGAGCCTTTTCACATTCTCTTCCTGCTGTCAGAAAGCCTCATTCTCAGCTTCACCTAGAAAATGCAGGCTTGCCTTTTTAGTCTGAGCTTAAGTGTCACTTCCTTGGGAAACCTTCCCTGAGTTCCCTAATCTTACAGTCAGCTGAGGTTAAACTCATGTTATCCACTTTCAGAGTACCCCAAAGATTGTATTTAAGTGTAATCAGATGATTTGTTTTTCATTTAATGGCTGTCCTCTGCACCTTATGAAGCTCCAGGTGAATGCAGCTTGGTCATCAATTCTGTTCATGTGAATATATAGCTCCATGTGCATGATGCCAGTCTGTCGGTTCTGTTCATTCCTACCCGTAGGTACATTGCTTATGTTGAATAGTAAAAAAAACAAAGATTACTATTGTGTTTTATAACATGTTTTGAAACAGATGAACATTTTATTTAATATGAACTTGCTGCAAAAAGCTGTATCAGTAAATCAAACTGCTGTTTCAGATACAAGGAATTGTATGGAAGTTCTTAGAGTGCTGGAGACTGAAGAGCTGAATTCTAGACAGGAAAATATTTTTATAAAGTAATTTATGTTAAATTCCATTGTTTCTGAAGTAACCATTAATAAGTATAATTTATAGACTATTCCTATTGCCTGCAGTAGCCATTGTTATTACTTTTTTACTATTTATATTTCTCAAATCTTGGCATCTATTAAAAAGCTAAGAACAACAGTTTATAAAAGACAAGCTCTGTTATAATGATGATAACATCTAATTAAAAAGTTCCTTTTTCTTTACATTGAATGGCAGGAAATTTAACAAAGAAATATGTCACTTATGATAAAGTACAGAGCATTCAAATTTAATCTTAAAATGTGTTTAGTTAGCTAGCCAAATTTAGCCTCCTTAATACATACACATTTTACAAGAAAGTATCTGAATAAACAAAGTACTCTTTAATTCATCACCTCCCTTTAATAAAAGCTGATTTGGTTCTTAAAGGGAGACTCAGATTTCTGATTTCATATTTTTTCTTTCTCAAAGAGGAAACTTGTATTATTCTCTCCATATATGCCACATTATATATGATAATATACATGTTGAATACAATGTTTAACTACCTGAGTGTCACCTCATCATGACACCTCATTCAACTTTTTAATCCCAGGAGGGCATCAAAATGACTCGTGTTGGGTTTTCAAGCTTGTATGTTTTTTCCTGCTTTCTTTTGAAAACTATTTCCAATGCGCTGTTTTAGCACCAAGTCTTATCCCTGACCTGAATTATTGCAAAAAGCATCCCAGCCACATTCCTTGCTTCTTACCTGTATTTTCTCCAACCACACCTCCATGCCAATGTATCATACATTTCTTCACTCAAAATTAACTAGATGAACATTTACTGAGCTGCATTGGTAGCCTGGTATTGTTCTAGGTACTGAGAACTCAGAAGTAAACAAAACAAATGCTTCCTGTGTCTCAGAACTTTCTCAAGTGAAAACAAACAACAAAAAATAAATAAATATAAATTGTGTTGGCAGGTAAAATTGACCGCTACTAAGAAAATAAAGCAAAGTGAGGGGAGGAGTGCCAAGTTATTTTGGTTGGGACTTTTGTAAAGGCCAATCTAAGAAGGTGATAATATCTCGACAAATTTCTGAATGGACACAAATCTTGAAAATATCTAGGACAAAGGATTAGCAGCTAAGGAACGTGGGCCTGAGATGAGTGCACACTTGGTTTTGAAGAACAGTAAGGAGAACAGTGGAAGAAGGCAATGGCACCCCACTCCAGTACTCTTGCCTGGAAAATCCCATGGATGGAGGAGCCTGGTGGGCTGCAGTCCATGGGGTCACTACAAGTCGGACACGACTGAGCGACTTCACTTTTCACTTTCATGCATTGGAGGAGGAAATGGCAACCCACTCCAGAATTCTTGCCTGGAGAACCCCAGGGCCGAGGGAGCCTGGTGGGCTGCTGTCTATGGGGTCACACAGAGTCGGACACGACTGAAGCGACTTAGCAGCAGCAGCAGCAGCAAGGAGAACAGTGGGGCTATCCAGGTAGTTCTGTGGGTAAAATAATCCACCTGCAGTGCAGGAGATGCAGGTTCAATCTCTGGGCCAGGAAGATCACCTGGAGAAGGACATGGCTACCCACTCCAGTGTTCTTGCCTGGAGAATCCCATGGACAGAGGAACCTGGTGGCCTACAGTCTGTAGGGTCACAAAGAATTGGACATGACTGAAGCAGCTAAGCACGCACACAGGCAAGGAGACCAGTATGGATGGGACGTGGTTGGCTGGGGAGAGAGGGGAATTGATCTTGGAGAGAGAACCTGAAGCCAGATCATGTATAGATTAATAAGCATCCAAAGGACTTTTTTATTCTAAGTGATGGGCAACCAATGAAAAGTCAGGAGCAGGGCAATTAGGTGATTTGTTTACATTGTCCAATAGTCACTCAATCCTCTAAGTAGGGAAACTGGAAGGGAATCGTATACATTTAAGTAAGGGTAATGGTGGTGTGGAATAGGGTAGAGGTAGTAGAGGCAATGAGAAGTTGTCATGAAACTGAAGATGAAAGTCACTCAGTTGTGTCTGACTCTTTGCAACCCCAAGGACTATACAGTCCATGGAATTCTCTAGACCAGAATGCTGGAGTGGGCAGCCTTTCCCTTCTCCACAGGATCTTCCAACCCAGGAATCAAACTGGGGTCTCCTGCGTTGCAGGCAGATTCTTTACCCACTGAGCTATGAGGAAACCCCTGAAGTGGTCATATTTGGGGACTGTTTTGAATTTAGTTCCCATATTTGCTTCTGTAAATATGTAAGTCAAGAATTCCTCCTTTTTTCATTTTCCCTGAATGCCATGAGATTCCATGAGGTGCGAGGAGATCAGTTTTGGTAGTTTTAGTTAGGGATGACCTATTAGACATAGAAGTGAAGGTATTTCATAGGAAACTAGATACAGGAGCTTGGAGTTCAGGGGAAAGTTGAGGTTAGAAATACAAATTTGAAAATCATCAATATATAAATAGTATTTACTTATTTTTATTTATTTATTTTGGCCATGCCACGTGGCATGGGGATCTTAGTTCCCCAACCAGGAATCAAACTCTTGCCCCCTGTGGTGGAAGTGGGCGCTCCTAACAACTGGACTGCCAAGGAGTTCCCTATAAGTGGTATTTAAAACCAAGCAATTGGGTGTGATCATCCTGAAAGTACTTTCTAATCATTTTCATGCAGTGGCCCACATAAAAAATTATACTACTTGTACACTTGAAAAACAAGCTCCCCAGCTGGAGCAGTGGTAAAGTATCCACCTGCCAATGCACGAGATGCAAGAGATGCTGGTTTGATCCCTGGGTTGGGAAGATCCCTGGAGGAGGAAATGAAAACCCCATTCCAGTATTCCTGCCTGGAAAATTCCACGAACAGAGGAGCCTGGTGGGCTACAGTCAATGGAGATGCAAAGAACTGGAAACAACCTGGTGATGGAACACACACACACACACACACACACACACACACACACACACACACACTCACACACGTGAAAAAGCAAATAGACAGTATTGCCTGAAGCTTCAAGTGATGGTCCAGAGACTTCAGGAATCACATCATGGAAATATTTATAGTTTGTGTGTTCTTGATGGTTAGGACAACTGTGAAAAAGAATATCATGAGCAATCCAACAATTACAGGTCAAGACGTAGAAGAATTCAAAAGAATCTGACTAAGAGTTGCAGTTAAGGTTAGAGGCAAGCTAGGACCATGTGTCATCCTAGAAGCCAAGTAAACAAAGCAGTTGAAGAAGGAAGAACCAACCAGTCAGCTTCTGCAGCAAGACTGAGTAAGGCAGGGATTGAGACTTGACTGTTATCCATTTTAGAGATAGACTGAGGCTCAGAGAGGTTGCCCAAGATCTTGGATGGGACATGAGAGTCTGCACTTCTAGTAGGATCCCAAGAGATGTAGATGTTGCTTGTTCATGAATCATACTTAGTAGCAAGGCTCTTCTCGACCAAACTCTACTGCCGAGTTATCCTTACTTTTTAAATTGGAAACACACTTTTTAAAAGGAATGACTACATTTGACAAAACTGAGTTTATAGGGACCTTGTTTTAGACCTGGTCTAAAGACTAAAGCTTGATTGTAATGGGTCAAAGAATATAGAAGTCTATTTATAGTAGCCAAGACATGAAAGCAACCTAAATGTCCACCAATAGATGAATGTATAAGAAAGATGTGGTATATATATATGTATATATATATAATAGAATATAAATCAGCCATAAAAAAGAATGAAGTAATGCCATTTGCAGCAGCATGGATGGACCCAGAGATTATCATATTTAGTGAAGAAAGAGAAAGACAAATACCATATGATATCACCTATATGTGGAATATTAAAAAATGATACAAATGAACTTATTTGCAAAACAGAAGTACACTCAGGGATAGAAAACAAACTAATGCTTAACAAAGTGGAAAGGGTGAGGGAGAAATTAGGAGTTTGGGATGAACAGATATTCACTGCTGTATGTAAAATAGATAACCAACAAGGGCCTACTGCATAGCACAGTGAACTCTATTCAATATCCTGTAATAACGTATAATAGAAAAGAATCTGAAAAAGAATATATATGACTGAATAACTTTGCTGTATACCTGAAACTAACACAACATTATAAATCAACTATAATTTTAAAAAAAGAATATAGGAGATGAAGGAGTGGCAATGCATTTAAGGACATCTCTTGAAGAATTTTATTATAAAGGGGAGCAGTATCTGCATGGGAATGTGTAAGGTTTTTTGTTTTGCTTCATTTTCTAAGGCACTAATAAGAATAAGAAAAGTGTTACGGAAAAAATGATAATTCAGAAAAAAGAAGGGCTAATGACAGAAGCCAAGTCTGAGGGTAGGTGAGAAGATCCTCACCTGCATACCTGGGCTACTGGTCCATGTACAACTGGATTACTTGACTTACAAGGGAGTCTAGACGATTTATCCATTTCAACAGGTGGAAAGGCAAAAGCTATAAGTGCAGATGTCATTGGTTAATAGATTTAAAATAAGTTCTTAACCAATTACTTTTCCATGTAATGAAATAAATAAAGATACCAACAGTGAATGAGTGGAGCAGGAGTCAATTTTACATTTGAGGACAAAGGAAACTGTTTTTTTATTTTTTTGTAAAGTATTCTCAGAAAATAAGGAAGTGAATTGACAGATGTTGGAGATCCCACTTAAGATTTGTGGCTGTAAATTTAAAACGAGAGCATTCTGTATGATTTTGGGTTTAGCTGCACCAGGAGCAGAGAAGATGGAGAATTTGACTTAAACATGGTTTGTATTTTTTTCCAGTGAATACAGCAGGGGGACAGAAGGGCAAGAAGCTAAGTTTAGATTGAAGGGACTTAAAATAATTAACAATGGAACCTAAGCTGGGTAAAAAGAGTTGTGAGTACATAGGTGGGTGATGAACTGAAAAAGTTGGTGAGGTCAATGGGCTCAAAAAAGTTCCCATGGGCTCAAAGAATTGTGAAAATCTTAGTGTTTGAAGAACTGAACTAAAAGGATATTAAGTGGTGCTCTCTAGAGAGTAGAACGCTTGCTGTTGGGAGTGCTACAGACTGAATGTTGTGTCCCCTCAAAATCCATACTTTGAAATCCCAACTCCCAATGTAATTGTCTTAGGAGGTAGAGACTTTGGAAATGAATAAGGTCATGAAGATGGAGCCCTCCTGAATGGGATGAGTATCCTTATAAGAAGAGATTCCAGAGAGATGGTTTTTCTCTCAGCCGTGTGAAGATACAAGAGGAAGATGCCTTCTGCAAACCAGAAAGAGTGCCCTCACCAAACACTGGATCTACCTTGATCTGGGACTTGACTTTGAACTTCACAGCCTCCAAACTGTGAGAAATGCGTGTTTTTTTCTAAGCCACCCAGTCTATGGCATTCTGTGACAGAAGCCTAAACTGATTAATAAGATGGTTTGGATGGTGGTGGTGGTGGTGGTGGGTGTATGATAATGACAAGTTTTATGGAAGTAGGTACCAGGAGGAGTGAAGACAAGATCACAGGCAGGAAGAAGGTCAGGGAGGAACTGAAATTTCAGGATTTGGGATGAAACAGTCGTGTGGAAACAGAAATGACCAAAAATGATGACAGTTCATTGAGTCATGTGTAGACGTTTGAAAAGCAGTGAGGGATGTGCTAAAATCTTCAGTGAATAAGGAAAAGTGACCAGAAGGATCATGGATGTCTGCAGTGTGGTGGAGTGAAGGGTGATAAACCAATATAATTCATCAAAAGAAGAGGAATTTTTAAGCAAGGAGGTAAGAACGGTTGTTGGGAAATAACAAAAAGGAGTAAAAGGGCAACCATCTCACTTTCAGGTCCAGTGATTTGCAAGATGGAGGTGGGAGCAGCCATCACTTGAGAAGGCTTGGGTGATGCTCTACTCTTAGAGAAGTACAAGATTTGTGTTAGAGCAAGTATGTGGATGGAGCCTTCGGAGAAAGAAATCAAGGATAGAGGGGACTTTGCTGATGGCAATGAGAAGCTCCAAAGGGCATCATGGAAGGATTTGGAGATCAAGGATGGGTGGGATTTGGGTTAGACTATTGGATGTACAGGGACAGCAAGTGTTCGGGCAATACATGAAGACCGTAAGGGCTTAGACTTCCTGTGATGATTTCTATTGGGGAAACATGACATATTAATAAAAGGGATTTAGTAAGGAGTTTGTTTCCTACCTTTCCAGTCTGATCTCAAGCATACTCCTCTGAAATCCTCTACCCATTCAATTTAAAACCTTCTACACACCAATATACTTGTTAGTTCAAACTGATCCTACTGCACAGTATGGCTTTATCGCTACTCTCTCCTGCTGCTTCTAGGAAATTTCCCCATGTTATTACCAAGTCAGGATTCATTTCTCCACATATCACTATAATTGCCTAATGTAATCTGCCACTTACTTATTTACTTATATATAATTATGTCTCCCACAATAGATTGTGAGCCCCTGAACCACAGATATAGGGTGGTTTCTATTCTCCATAGTACCTAGAACTGTTGTCAAAGGTCAATAGAAATGTACTGACCCATTTATTGAGTTCTCCCCTTTATTCACCCTGGGGCCTCCAGACTTCAGCACTGTACCTAGGATGGTGGAAAATAACCTGCAGGGACCCAGGTAGAGGAGTCCTCCTGTTTCTACCCCATTCTCCCTCATCTCAAGCAAGACTGGCCAGTGCCTTTGGAGATAGACAGCATAGAGCTGAGTAGTCATTTTTGACTTGTAAACCATAGAAATACCCACAAAGATGTGAAGATAAAATACTGCCCAAGTTGTACTGGAAATTGGAAAAAAAATTATTATTTATTGCAATATGTGGTCTTGTTTCAGTATAAAAATACAACTATAGACTATGGAAGCTAAAAGATGCTGGCCTCATAGTAATGATTAGGGCCGAGTAACTTAATTTCATGAAGTTATTTTGCTTACCAATTTTAAATATACACATGCACACACACATGTTTATAGAAGCTAATTTTTGTTTATATAATTAAAACTACTTGAGGGTATTTTAAATCAATTAGCTGTATCTGCTTTTATTACAACAGGTGATAAATAGGTACAATTGTTCTGTTATAATGTAATTTTAATAGTATTCATATAATTTTGTGTTCTATAAAGTAAAAATATGATTTCATAATTTAAAAACTTTTTTTCCTGCATAAGCATCTTCTACTACTTTAACTTTGCTGAAAAGATTTATTTTAAGATGTACCCATTTTATTTTTAAATGTGTGCTTGTATTTTGTGTTTCTTTTTCTGCTTAGTGATACTTAATCTTATTATAAACCTTTTATGTGATTTGTATGGATATTACTGCTTTTCAAAGTTGATGAGCTGTTCTCACATTCTTTCAAACACATAATAGATTGATTTTAAAATTCCCAAATGTTATAAATAATTATTTCTAAAAAAGTTCTCTGTGAAATTAAAACTTTTCTGTGAAAAAACAGATGAATTTTAGCTTATTTAAGCTTTTCAATGACTGTCAATTTCTGTGAATACTGTAATAGAGTACTATAAAGACTTTGAGGGTAGCACTGAGAGTCAATGTATTCAGATGACTTTATGGGTTCTGGATGGAGAATTAAGTTAAAGTACACTGTTTTCAAAGTCATATACTAGGCCAAGAATGTATAGGCTTTCAGAGTGTGTCAGGCTGCTTCAGTTCAAATCCCAGCTCTGCCACTTACTAGAAATGTGACCTTGGGTGAGTTACTTAAGCTGTCTATGGCAGACATTATTGTTCACTATACAAAAGACATTCTCTACCTATTCTCCTTTGCCTTTTTCTGGTTGACAGAGCCTTTACATCCCTATAGAGGCCAAAAATACCGATGATTCTTGTGGCTTCCCTTGAGGTTAGGTATTGGCCTGTGATCCAATGCTATCCAATGGGCTGTAAAGAAAGCCTGCTAGAGATACCCCAGGACAGGTTTCCCTCGCTGTTAAATAGAGAATAGGAGGTAATGAATGCAATGCAGTTCTTCTTTGGCCAAATATTGTTCTGTCTCTGATGCCTGAAGTTGTGGCAGTCATCTTGAAAAATATGAAAGGGTAAGCCAAAGAACCAACCTGAGCGGAACAGAGGAGAGTTTGGATCCTTTATGACATTACTAAGCCTCTGGGAAAATCCAGGCACTTTTTAGCAGAGTTCCTGTTATGTTAAAGAAAGCTGAGCACCGAAGAATTGACGCTTTTGAACTGTGGTGTTGGAGAAAACTCTTGAGAGTCCCTTGGACTGCAAGCGGATCCAACCAGTCCATCCTAAAGGAAATCAATCAGTCCTGAATATTCATTGGAAGGACTGATGCTGAAGCTGAAACTCCAAAACTTTGGCCACCTGATGAGAAGAACTGACTCATTGGAAAAGACCCTGATGCTGGGAAAGATTGAAGGTGGAAGGAGAAGGGGATGACAGAAGATGAGATGGTTGGATGGCATCACTGAGTCAATGGACATGAGTTTGAATAAACTGTGGGAGTTGGTGATGGACAGGGAAGCCTGGTGTGCTGCAGTCCATGGGGTCGCAAAGAGTCGGACATGACTGAGCAACTGAATTGAACTGAACTGTTATGTTAGATTAAAATTTTTTCTCATGATTTAACCCATATTTTATAGGGCCTTCTGTTACATGCACATAAGAGTTTCCCTAGTATACTCTCCATTTCAATATTAGACAGATAAACAATGGTAAGCAGATACCCTTGTCTTGTTTTTCATTTTAAGAGAAAGCTTTCAACCTTTAACCATCATCAAATTTGATGATATCTCTAAGGGTTTTTAGAAACCCTCTATCAATAAACCACTCCTAGTTTACTAAAAGAATTTTAAATTATAGTGGAAGCTTCATTTTTTTGCATCTATTGCAATGATATTTTTCTCCTTAACTTCATTAATGTGACAAATTATACTAATTCATTAGCAAATTGTATCTAATCTAGAATTTTTGAAGACCCAACCAGTTTATGATATAACTGATCTATTATATATTTTGGATATTATTGTTGAATTTGATTTGTTATGTCCATCCATGTTTATAAATAAGATTGACTTTAATCTTCCTTTCTCATAGTGTCCTTGTCAGACTTTTGGATTAAAGTTATACTAACTTGTGGAAATGAGTTCACAAAAGTGTTTTTCTACTTTTCTGGGAGAGTTTTACAAAACTGGAACTATTTCTTCTTTAAATATATTTTAGAATTTGCCACTTATACTATGTGGGCCTGGAACTTTGTAGGAAAATTTTGAGTTTAAAATTAATTTTTAAACAATTGTAAGAATATTCAAATTTTCTTTTTGGGTCAGTATTGGGCTAAATATGTTTTTCAGAAATGTGTTGATACCTATTTCCCCTCATTTGTTATTCTACTGGTATAAAATTATTTTTAACACCCTTTTACTGTCTTTTTTATATCTGCATGATTTACAAAACTGTGCTCTTTTTATTCTTAGCATATTAGTCAAGTCTTTTACATTTTTTCTTAATCTTTTTGCTTTCTGCTTCATTAGTTTCTGCTTCTATTTTATTTCCTACTATTTACTTTATTTGAGTTAATTTTGCTATTCATTTTCTAACTTCTTAAGATAGATACTTAGGTCATGAATTTCAGAATTTTTTCCAAGTATTTTGCATTTTAAGACTGCATATTTTCTAAGCACTGCTTTTACCAAAAATTTTAAGTTTAAAAATATTTTCTAATTTCCAATGTATTATAATTTCTCCTTTGACATATTGATTACTTACAAGTGTATTTTTAGTTGCCTAATATGTTGGGATTTTCAAATTATCTTTTCATCATATTTTTTAGCTTACTCGATTTTGGTGTGAAAACATCCTTTGAAATTTTTTGAAATTTGCTTGTGTGTGGTCAATCTTTGTAAATATTCTGTACGTGATTAAAAATAATGTGCATTCTGCAGTTGTTGGGTAAAGTGTTACATCTATTTCCATCATGTCTATATTGTTAATTGTGTTGTTCAATTCTTCTATATCCTTGCTTCATTTTGTTTTATGTTTTGCTTGCTCTCTTATAACAGTTACTCATTATAATCATGGGGTTTTTTTCCAGTAGTTTTGTCAATTTTTTTCTTTGTATATTTTGAGGTCGCTTTTTTTAGCCACACCGCACAACATATGGGATCCTAGTTTGCTGACCAGGGACTGAACCTGCACACCCTGCATTTGAAGAAGTTCCTGAGGCTACGATTAATTTCATACATTTTTATAATTGTTTATCTTTCTGTAAAAATGAGCCTCTTTTGTTCTTTTACCTTTAATTTTTCTGAATATATAGCACACATGCTTTAGATGAATCTGTTATAAAGATACATAGTTGTATATTTTAATTCAGCCTGACAATATTTTTCTTTTAATTGGGATGTTCAATTCATTACTACTTAAGGTAAGCATTGGTTTACTTAAATAAAAATATGCCATTTTACTCAGTTTTTCTATTTATCTTGTCTCTTCTATGTTCCTTCTCTCCTTTCTTCCTTTATTTTGGATCAATTATTTTTATTATTTCATAGTTTTCCTCAACTAGCTTGGAAATTAGTTCTTTTGTTATTCTTTAGTGATTTTTCAGAGGTTTCAACGTTCATACATAATTTATCAAAATCTAATCTTAGTTGATGCTTTTACTCCCTTCTGAGATAATGAAACAATCTTGGAATACTGAACACCGTTAACTCTGTTCCCAATATATAAGCTATATATGAAACTGTCATGTTTCAACTCCATATATATTTTTAATTACTTGAGTCATGATAATTATTTTATAAAGTTAGTATTTACTTATATTTATCCAAATTTTTATCATTTCTATTCTCCTTTTTATCTTCCTTAGTCTCTGACTCTTTATTTACCATCATTTTCCTTCTTCCTAAAGGAAGTTTCCGGAGAAGGCAATGGCACCCCACTCCAGTACTCTTGCCTGGAAAATCCCATGGGTGGAGGAGCCTGGTAGGCTGCAGTCCATGGGGTCGCTAAGAGTCGGACACGACTGAGCGAGTTCACTTTCACTTTTCCCTTTCATGCATTGGAGAAGGAAATGGCAACCCAGTGTTCTTGCCTGGAGAATCCCAGGGATGGGGGAGCCTGGTGGGCTGCCGTCTGTGGGGTCGCATAGAGTCAGACACGACTGAAGTGACTTAGCAAAGGAAGTTTCAGGTTTCATATACTATCTGCTGGTAATAAGTTCTCTCCATTTTTAAAATTTTATCTTTACTATGGAAGGATATTTTGATTGGGTAAATTATTCTAGATTGGCACATTAGAGGTTTCATACAATTGCCATCTGATTTTCACTGATACAGTTGATAGATCACATCTCAGACTGTTATTACTTTAGTGGTTATCTTTTTTTCCCCTGGCTATTTTCCTTCTTTTTAATTGTTTGTTTTTTCATTTCTATTATTATGTATCCAGATATGAATATCATTTTATTTATCCTGAATCCAGTTATATCCAGTTTCTTAAACCTGTTGTTCTTTCTTAAACCTTTGTTGTCTTTCAGCAACTTTTGGAAAAAGTCTGCCATTCTCTCTTCAAATATTGCTTCTTTTCATTTTCTTATCTCTTTCTGGTACTTCATTTAAATATAGATTATACCCTTACATTCTTTCCTTGTGTTTTCCTTCTCCTTTTTCTTTTCATCACCTTTTGCCTTATCTCTCCATCTGAAGTTTGGATATTTTCTTCTGAACTCTCTTTTCAGTTCACCAATTCTTTCTTCATTTGTGTCTAATACACTGTTTAATCAATTCATTAACTTCTTGATTTTAATTGCCATATTTTTTACTTATAAAATTATTTGGATAAGGATATTTTGCAGGGGTCAAATGTCAATATTTTTTGTAGTTTCTAGCTCTCAACTGAATTTTTTAATTTTATTTTTTATATCCTTGAACTTGGCAAGGAAGTTATATTAAAAACAGTGTCTTATTAATTTAATATCTGAAGCTTCTGGGGTTTTTTTTTGTTTGTTTGTTTGTTTTTGATCTGTTGTTTCTACTAATTCTCTCTATGCTAACTAACTCATTTTGTGTCATGTTATCTTTTATTGTGTACCACACATTGTGTATAAAAATTTGTTTGTGAAATGATTTTGAGACCTGGGGTAATGTTACCATTCTCCAGAGAAGATTTTCCATCTGCTTTTGCCAGGCATCTAAGGATTTTAGCAATCAAGAATTACCTTTAATCAATTTCAAGAACTGAAATTCTCTAGGACACACAGAAGGGCTGGATTGCTTATGTTTCACCTTTGTTAGTAGAGTGTAGCCCTTCAGGGTCCCAAGCCAAAGTATTCACCTGAGCACTCAACATTAACAAGTCCTTGACTCCAATTTTTGTTGCCCTAGTCCTATGAACCTATCAAAAGTACTCCTCAGCCATCCTTTGCAAACTTTCAAGCTCCAACAGGGAAACTGTTCCCATCTTCTTGTATACCCTTCCTCAAATACTAAACTCATATTTCTCTATTTCTGTATTCTTCTGGATTGGAGGCTATAATTATTCACTACCTCATCAGCAATGTTCAGTTCAGTTCAGTTCAGTCTCTCAGTCGTGTCCAGCTCTTTCCGATCCCATGGACTGCAGCACACCAGGCCTCCCTGTCCATCACCAACTCCCAGAGTTTACTCAAACTCATGTCCATTGAGTCAATGATGCCATCCAACCATCTCATCTGTTGTCCCCTTCTCCTCCTGCCTTCAGTCTTTCCCAGCATCAGGGTCTTTTCCAATGAGTCAGTTCTTTGCATCAGGTGGCCAAAGTATTGGAGTCTCAGCTTCAACATCAGTCTTTCTAATGAATATTCAGGACTGATTTCCTTTAGGATGGACTGGTTGGATCTCCTTGCAGTCCAAGGGACTCTCAAGCATCTTCTCCAACACCATAGTTCAAAAACATCGATTCTTCCGTGCTCATCTTTCTTTATAGTCTAACTCTCACATCCATACATAACTACTGGAAAAACCATAGTCTTGACTAGATGGACCTTTGTTGGCAAAATAATGTCTCTGCTTTTTAATACGCTGTCTAGGTTGGTCATATCTTTTCTCCCAATGAGTAAGCATCTTTTAATTTCATGGCTGCAGTCACCATCTGCAGTGATTTTGGAGCCCAAAAAAATAAAGTTTGTTACTGTTTCCACTGTTTCTCCATCTATTTTCCATGAAATGATGGGACCAGTTGTCATAATCATAGTTTTCTGAATGTTGAGCTTTAAACCAACTTTTTCACTCTCCTCTTTCACTTTCATCAAGAGGCTCTTTAGTTCTTCACTTTCTGCCATAAGGGTGGTGTCATCTGCATATCTGAGGTTATTGATATTTCTCCCAGCAATCTTGATTCCAGCTTGTGCTTCATCCAGCCCAGCATTTCTCAGGATGTGCTCTGCAGGTAAGTGAAATAAGCAGGATGACAATATACAGCCTTGATGTACTCCTTTTCCTATTTGGAACCAGTCTGTTGTTCCATGTCCAGTTCTAACTGTTGCTTCCTGACCTGCATACAGATTTCTCAAGAGGCAGGTCAGGTGGTCTGGTATTCCCATCTCTTCAAGAATTTTTCACAGTTTGTGGTGATCTACACAGCCAAAGGCTAGCTAGAAGGCAATGGCACCCCACTCCAGTACTCTTGCCTGGAAAATCCTATGGACAGCGGAACCTGGTAGGCTGCAGTCCATGGGGTCGCTAAGAGTCGGACACAACTGAGTGACTTCACTTTCACTTTTCCCTTTCATGCATTGGAGAAGGAAATGGCGGCCCACTCCAGTGTTCTTGCCTGGAGAATCCCAGGGACAGGGGAGCCTGGTGGACTTCCGTCTATGGGGTCGCACAGAGTCGTACACAACTGAAGCGACTTAGCAGCTTAGCAGCACACAGCCAAAGGCTTTGGCATAGTCAGTAAAGCAGAAGTAGATGTTTTTCTAGAACTCTCTTGCTTTTTCGATAATCCAGTGGAAGTTGGCAATTTGATCTCTGGTTCCTCTACCTTTTCTAAATCCAGCTTGATCATCTGGAAATTCACGGTTCATGTACTGTTGAAGCCTGGCTTGGAGAATTTTGAGCATTACTTTACTAGCGTGTGAGATGAGTGCAATTGTGCAGTAGTTTGAACATTCTTTGTCATTGCCTTTCTTTGGGATTGGAATGAAAACTGACTTTTTCCAGTCCTGTGGCCACTGCTGAGCTTTCCAAATTTGCCGGTTATTGAGTGCAGCACTTTCAGAGCGTCATCTTTTAGGATTTGAAATAGCTCATCTGGAATTCCATCACCTCCACTAGCTTTGTTAGTAGTGATGCTTCCTAAGGCCCACATGACTTCGAATTCCAGAATGTCTGGCTCTAGGTGAGTGGTCATACCATTGTGATTATCTGGGTCGTGAAGATCTTTTTTGTATATCCTTCTCCATCAGAGGGCCAACAGACTGAAAACCACAATCACAAAAAACTAACCAATCTGATCACATGAATCACAGCCTTGTATAACTCATTGAAACTATGAGCCATGCCATTTAGGGCCACCCAAGACAGATGGGTTTGGTAGAGAGTTCTGACAAAATGCGGTCCATTGGAGTAGGGAATGGCAAACCACTTTAGTATTCTTGCCTTGAGAACCCCATGAACAGTATCAGCAATGTTATGTTCAAGCAAATGTTTTGGGGGTTCCTCCCAACGTTTCCAGTTGTCTGAGATAAGTCTAAATTGCCTATCTTCCAGTTCCTAAAACTGCTGATTTACTTTCTGGGCTTTGATCTCCTCAGCTGTAAAATGATAAAAACAATGATATCTCTATCTTATAGATGAAAGAATTAAATAAAATTACACAGATAAAGTGATTCTTAGTAAAGTACTTATATGTAGTAAGTGCTCAGTAAATGTTGCAATAATAATAATAAAGTAATCATAGCATCATTCTGATTAATGTATTTGGGAAATGTGTTTCTTTTTAGCCATGAGCAGTCCAAGACAGAACTATTAAGGCAAGCAGAACTTTAAAGAAATGCTTTGTACTTACCAAACCAGATATAAACCCTACATCTCCAACATGTTCCCCAGATGTCTAGCAGCATTAGATTCAAAGTCTTATGCCAATAATTCTATATAGTTGGCCAATCAATGACTTTACCATAGGCCAGAGGGAGAATTTGTCCAAATCATAAACATTTACAGGTTCAAACAGATACTTAGCTATCAAAAACATATACTCAAAAGGAAAATTCCTGAGCATAAAAATTCCATCTGTGTTAAGCTGTCTTTTTTTATGACCTTTTTTAAAAAATAGTTTAATACATTTCTTCTAATTATATCAAAATCACCATTTAAAAAAACTTCCCTCTATTTCAGTTAGGTGTATCCATTAAGATTATTTCAGTTGTGTATAACAGAAAAACCTAACACTGCTCATGACTGGACTCAAAGTTCCATAAAGTTATCCAAGACTCAGAATCCTTGCAGTATACCACTCTGCCACCTGTAGGATGTGATTCTAATCCTCAGGGTCCATATGGCTGCTAGAGCTCCAACATCACATGTATATTCTAAGCAGTTGGATTTTGAGGTGAGCATGGAGGCTAAAGAAACTCCTTTTAGGAAGACTTCTTGGAGAGTCTACACAATACTCCTGTTTGCCTTTTATTGGTTGAAACATAGTCACATCATCGCACTTAGCCACAGAAGACTGGGAAATATAGTCCTTTACCCATGCATAAGTGCGTTTATTCACTAAAGAGAAGGGGCTGGATCAGGGTCACAAATTAAAAGTCTGTGCTTCAAAGTTCTATGGACAAAGAAATAAGGAGAATTGTGATGGGTTTCCTGAAAGACAAATTGAGTTGTTGTGAAAAGATATTTTCCAGGTTACTTTATCCTTACTGCAACCATCAGCCAGGGGGACATCTTGAGGAAAGGAATCAATGCTTGAGGACCTGGGCTGGAAAGAAAAAAAAAAAAAATTCAGAAAAGAAAAAGGACTAAAAATTTATAGTCAAAAAGAAAGAGGTAAAGAGTGAATTTCTGGAGATTTTGCTACAATTTAGAAAACTTGTCAATTAAATGCCACGTTTCTGTTTTTCAGGCAGAATACTTGTGTACTATACCATTGGATGCAAAGGATGTAAAATAACATGTAAGAAACGAGTTGCCAGTCCAGGTTCGATGCACGATACTGGATGCTTGGGGCTAGTGCACTGGGACAACCCAGAGGGATGGTATGGGGAGGGAGGAGGAAGGAGGGTTCAGGATGGGGAACACATGTATACCTGTGGCGGATTCATTTTGATATTTGGCAAAATGAATACAATTATGTAAAGTTTAAAAATAAAATAAAATAAAACACCTCTAAAAGTGTGGCTGTCGCTTTCATGATGAATACTTTCAGAAAAGGTCCTTAAACACTTTATTCTGCCTCTTAATTAAACAGATGACAGTTCGATTTCTCACTCATGAAATATTCTCTCCCGGCCATGTCCAAAACAGCACTTCGGCTGGCTGGGTTTGTAAGGAATTATGCACAGCGCCTGCCTCTGCTGGATTCCATGGGACTCAAGTGGATTTTACACAGTAATGTCAAAGGGAAATACAAGATATTTTGTAAAGTAGGTTAGCATTCACATTTCCAAATAATTACTTGGTTTGGGGACCATCTATTCATTTAAAACATTTTCTGGGAATTCCTATTTTTTATAAACTTTCCTCCCAAGTTCCCAAGAAATTGTAATACATATTTATGCTGTTAATTTTCCAGTGACTATTCTGAAATACATCAGCGGATCTAAATTCTAAGTGCTGTCATGTTTTAAAATGCAAGTCTACATTGTACAATGCTCCTTGCTTTCTTTTTTCCTTTAAGGCTTTCTTACCTCTGGCCTGGGCTTTAAAATATTATAGCTTATTATAACCTGTCTTTGATGCTGGAAACCAAAGTTAAGAAAACCTACTTAATTCAACAACAACAAAAAATTCTTGGAGGGAAATTTGTGCTTTTGTCTTTGTTTAGAAGCAAATGAAAGTTTAGCTTTAAAAAGGGAAGAGAGATAGGCCACACTCTTTCTTTTGCCTGCTTGCCAGATGATGCTAACACGTCATTGTTTTTTCTCACTCAGGCATAAATGCCTGAGAACTCCTTTTTCTCCTGCTTACCATTGCCTTAACCGGTAATACTCTTCTCAGACAGCAAGATACCTGAATGTCTAAACATTTATCTGTACTAATACAGGCACATTTCATGTGAATGCCTGCCAGGCAGGAACTAGGCTGTCAGCTTCATCCCATCAGAAAGACTTTCAGTCCCCAAGACTGATGGCAGGTTCCAATTGTTAAGTCATTCTTGCTTGAACTGAATTTTAAAGTCAGGCTCCTACTGTTAAAGAATGGTGCTCTAAGAGGGTATTTAGCCAGAAATGTTGCAATTCCAAATATAATACTCTTAGCTATGGATTTTGTTCTTGTGGTCATTATTTTTTAAATTTGGGTACTGAGTGAAACTCCAGGGCAACAAATAATGTGTAAGGGCAACCAATACTGCATAATAGTTCTTGTTTTGGTACATTCGCTTTGTAGTGATTTATTAAGGGAGACTGAAAAAGCCTGATTAAAATGCATAAACAGTGCTGAACAGTAAACAACCATGTCTAAGGATGGAAAAAATGGGACCCACATGCTGTGCATGGAAATTGCCCTTAACAACATGGCCTATTGTTGAACAGATAGGAAGCCAAAGGTTGCTTGTAATCAAATTTGAAGTTTCCCATCACTTATAAAAGCAACACTTCCTTGTGCAAACGTTTCAATTTGTTGTAGTTAGAAACTGCTTCCTGACTTAATCCTTATAGAAACCAGGAGTTCTTTTGACTGTCAGGTAGATAAAAAAAAAATTTAGACTGAGAGCCCACTAGACTTGAAAAGACCAAATGAAACCAAATTTGCGTGTTGAGAGGGGAATAAAAGCTAAAGACTCAATAGGAGAAAATCAAATCAGCAATAGAATTCAAGAAAAAATTTTCTTGGTATTTCTTTTAAGCAAAGGAAAAAGAATTTAATGAGTTGGCTAGATACGCAAATCTCTTTTCTCATTGAAAAATAAAACACATTTTAAAGAAAAAAAGATATAAAAAAAAAAAAAAAAACTGGCTCACTGCAGCCTAAACCAAACCTATGAGAAAAAGATTTGAAGAGAATAAATCATTAATGATATAAGACTTATCTGATGGGTTTAATTACATAAATACAAATACTTATATAATAGTTTCTAAAATTTATGCTTTGAAGAATAATGACTGCTAATTGAAGAAACAAAAAATTAACTGCTAAATCTTTAGCCATATTTATTCTTCCACTGTTTGGATAGAGTATAAAGAAAAATAAGTAGTGTCTTAGTTAACATAGGGAACATTTTTAAATGTTTTGATAATTTTTCCAAAGAAATTTAAAGAATGAATAAGAAAGTCATAACTTTTTATTTTCCTAACCAAATATCCTTGTAGAGTAAATTTCAAAAAAACAGTTAACAAATCTCTTATTGTTAAGCAATTAGGTCTTTTTCATTTCCCAATACTAGCATTGTAATGAATGTAATTATACCATAATCTTTGATATATATTTAAAATTATTTCTTTGGCATGAATTCCCTCACATATAATTTAGAAATTCTGGAGCGTGAAACTTTCAGTTATTGAAAAATGGCCTTCCATAAAAGTCTTACCAATTTTCATCTTAGTAGTAGTACATAAGACTATATCAAAACCAGCATTTCGTGTAATTTATTCTTAATCTTTACAGAATTAATAAGTTAAAATGGCTTTTTAATGATATCTTCAGTTCAGTTCAGTCGCTCAGTTGTGTCCGACTCTTTGCGACCCCATGAATCGCAGCACACCAGGCCTCCCTGTCCATCACAAACACCCGGAGTTCACTCAGACTCACGTCCATTGAGTCGGTGATGCCATCCAGCCATCTTATCCTCTGTCATCCCCTTCTCCTCCTGCCCCCAATCCCTCCCAGCATCAGAGTCTTTTCCAATGAGTCAACTCTTCGCATGAGGTGGCCAAAGTACTGGAGTTTCAGCTTCAGCATCATTCCTTCCAAAGAAATCCCAGGCCCGATCTCCTTCAGAATGGACTGGTTGGATCTCCTTGCAGTCCAAGGGACTCTCAAGAGTCTTCTCCAACACCACAGTTCAACAGCATCAATACTTCATTGCTCAGCTTTCTTCACAGTCCAACTCTCACATCCATACATGACCACTGGGAAAACCATAGCCTTGACTAGACAGACCTTTGTTGGCAAAGTAATGTCTCTGCTTTTCAATATGCTATCTAGGTTGGTCATAACTTTTCTTCCAAGGAGTAAGTGTCTTTTAATTTCATTTTTTTCATTTCATAATTTTCATTCTTCTACTTTCACTGCAGTCACCATCTGCAGGGATTTTGGAGCCCAAAAAAATAAAAGTCTGACACTGTTTCCATTGTTTCCCCATCTATTTCCCATGAAGTGATGGGATCAGATGCCATGATCTTCGTTTTCTCAATGTTGAGCTTTAAGCCAACTTTTTCACTCTCCACTTTCACTTTCATCAAGACGCTTTTGAGTTCCTCTTCACTTTCTGCCATAAGGGTGGTGTCATCTGCATATCTGAGGTTATTGATATTTCTCCTGGCAATCTTGATTCCAGCTTGTGCTTCTTCTAGCCCAGCATTTCTCATGATGTACTCTGCGTATAAGTTAAATAAGCAGGGTGACAATATACAGCCTTGACGTACTCCTTTTCCTATTTGGAACCAGTCTGTTGTTCCATGTCCAGTTCTAACTGTTGCTTCCTGACCTGCATACAGGTTTCTCAAGAGGCAGGTCAGGTGGTCTGGTATTCCCATCTCAATACAGCAAAATGTTGTGTCCAGTGAGTTTTAGTTATAATTATGTGTTTTGATTTGTTTTATCTCTTATTATAGATATAAATGTGGTCAATACAAAAACTCAAATTAAGATTACATTATTATTACTCTGAGGATACATGCATAATTGTAAAATAAAAGTATCACTTCTATAAAGAACCTGAAATCACAAATTTATGGAAAGAAGATGTTCTTGGATAGTAATCTATCCATGACTCCCCCAGTCCCTGTGACCATCACAAGAACATCCCTTACTTGGTAACAGAGTGGTGAGTCCATAGATGTCCAGCAATACATTATCCCAGGAACAGGCCTGTGGACCACTTGAATGTGTAGGGAAGTGTTGCAGCCTGTGATCCACAGAGCTGCCAGCTATGCCGTGTTGTGCTGTGTTCAGTCGTGTCCAAATCTTTGCAGCCCTATGGACTGCAACCTGCCAAGCTCGTCTGTCCATGGAATGTTTCAGGCAAGAATAATACTGGAGCAGCTTGCCATTTCCTTCTCCAGGGGATCTTTCTGACCCAGAGATTGAACCCACACCTCTTGCATCGCCTGCACTGGCAGGTGGATGCACCACCCGGGAAGCCCTGCAGGCAGAGAAATGCTGATATGGATCGAGGGAGACATCAGAGGCCAGGACCAACAACAGGTGGCAATGAGAGGACTCTTTTCACTTCAGAAGCAGAAAGTAGGCTTTTCAGCACATTAAAGAGAGAGTGATTACCTTTTACTAAAATCCTAAGATATCATTTGTTAATAATTGCATTCATCCTGATAAGCTAGCTCTCTGCCTCTAAACGCTTGCTTCACCAAACATCATTACTTTGCTAGACGTGTTTCATCCTGAAACACAGGATGGATTATGCTCCTCTCAGAGTAAGTACTTAGGCTCTTCCTACACCTCCACATCTTTGCCATGAAACTTGTAGCACAACATCCGAGACCCTTCTCCATCCAACCCTAACCTACCTTTTTCAGCATCAACTTCATCTAATTTCTCTGTACATTCTGCACTCTAGACATTGGTTTACTCACCACTTCTCAAATATGTACTATGACTATTCATTCCTCCAAGTTTTTGCTCATGTTTACTGTTCCATTAGCCTAGATTACCCTTCTTTACTTCTCTCTTCACAAAAATCCTACCCAAATTCTTTCCATCAAATTTAATCACTCCTTCCTCTGGGGTCTTAAGACACACTGTATTTGGCATCTTTCCTTCTGCCTTGTAATGACGGTTATTCACACTCATGCTTATAAGCATATGAGAAACAGTGACTGTATTTTTATCACCTTTGATTTCCCCACAGCTTATCTACACAATAAATACTTTGTAAAAGGAAATGCCTGCTCAGTATTTGTTTTCTGAATTGAATTGAATCTTTAATTACCAGTTTTAGTTGCTTTCTATAAGTGTGTGTGTGTGTGTGTGTGTGTGTGTGTACACACTCAATCATGTCCAACTCTTTGCAACCCCATAGACTGCAGCCCACAAGGCTCCTCTGTCCATGGAATTCTCCAGGCAAGAATACTGAAGTGGGTTGCCATGCCCTCCTCCAGGGGATCTTCTAGACCCGGAAATAGGAAATGGCAACCCATTATGATAAGTTTATGAGAAAAAGACAGTCCTAATTAGTTCCAAAGTAGAGTTGCCAGGTAAAATAGAGAACATTCAGGTAAATTTGAATTTGGAATTCTAGTTTAACTGAAGGTCCTATATTTTTATTTGCTAAATCTGGCATCCCCAGTCCAAACACGTGACAGTTTCACCACTGTCAGTGTTAACTTCTGGGCAATAGTGAATTAGTGTGGGTGTGAATCTGTTCACATCCGATTCTGCTATTGCAATATGTGTATGGTGGTGGTGGTTTAATCGCTAAGTTGTGTCTGAGTCTTGCGACCCCATGGATGGTAGCCCGCCAGGCTTCTCTGCTCATGGGATTTCCCAGGCAAGAATACTGAAGTGAGCGCCATTTCCTTCTCCAGGGGATCTTCCCAACCCAGGAATCGAACCTAGGTCTCCTGCACTGCAGGCAGATTCTTTACCTACTGAGCTATGAGGGAAGTCCCGTGGCTATATGTGTATAGCCACCATGAATCCTCTTGGTGTTAAGGGGAAGGTAATGTTTTGGGAGAAAAAAAGAGCAGAAGAACAAATTTATAGCTTGAGTCTTATAGTCTTACAATTATAGTGGCTATATGAGGAACCCAGGAGAAATTTTTCATGTATTAATATAAATTCTTCAAATAGCTGGTTGTTTTGATCAACAAGATAGCCAAGGGAAACCTTTGAGGTCTTTGAGACATTCTGCTTTTGTATCCTCACCCAGGACGTTTTTTCACACTGCCCTTGGTTTCTTTCATTGTTTCTCTGGCATCCCAACCACAATAGGGTCATTGTGTGGGCGCTGTTTGTGCCAACCTTTCATGCTTGGCCCTGAGGATGCATGTCTAGCCCAAGCTATTTGATAACATACTCTCACCTTATCCCTCATCCGCACTTTTCACCCCACCTCGTCTCTCTTCTAGTTTCCTAGGCAACAGTTTGTTAGTCTAATAATAAACCAATGCTTGCCATTGTACAATGAGATCAATAGAACCCCCAGGATTCTCCTCTGCTCCCAGATAACATCTGCAGTTTAACACTAACCTTCTGGGGACAAACCCTGGCTCTCCTTAAATTGTCTGATCAAAGAGGGTTGGAATTTCCTGTAGGGGTGGGTGATGTCCTCCTTGAGGAAATTTTTTTTTGGAGAGAGAAACTTTGCAGTATTCTTCAAATCAAATTATGTGAGCAGCTGTCTGCTGATGAGTTAAGCAGAGTTTCTTATTTGCAGAAGTGTAACCAGTATGTTCAGAGCTCACCATTCTGACTACAAAGTAATTTCCTATGCACCCAAGTCACACCTAAGTTGAGTTCCCAGTTGCCCTTAAGGAACTTATTGCTCCTCTGAGGGTGCTCCTCTGAGGGTGCTATCATCACCTATGATCATGACCTCATCAGAGAAGAAACCCTTATGATCTTCAAGCCTGGCCACTGTCAAATCTCCATTCCTCAACTTCTGCAGGAAAAAAAAAAAAAGAATCCCAAGAGCCCACAGTTTCACTGGAAAAATGCTCCCACAGAACTACAGACACATTCAAAGCAATACAGTTGTTTAATCACAGAGAGTAAGGGTCTGGCCATGTGATACACTAAAATGTAACTGTCATCAGGATGAAGTCAGCGACTTCAGCCCTTTAGCAACTATAATCTTATCAATCACACAGACTACGAACAGGTATGTGAAAGACCTGGTGGGGAAACTGTGACTGCTGAATTAAGCCAAGCAGAGGCCACATTTGGGTGTTCAGCGTGACTTCTAACAGAAGAATGAACAGCTTTGTCCCTGCCAGCACATAGTTCCATGTTCTACAGTTGTGAAGACCAAGATATACACAGTAGGCTCCCTAGGACTCTGCTCGCTGGCATCTGAAGCCAATCATAGCTAGCTTTTAAAAAACAAAAATAAAGAGGACTGTATTACAAGGGTGTAATGATTCAACAGAATTCAGGGGAATTCAAGGGGATTCTCGGAATTCAAGGGAAGACAAGGATACTGAGTACTGTAAAAGGGAATCTGGAGAAAATCCATCATCCTGCTCTCCCCACCTCTCCTTCACTCTGTGTTGTATCATTTTTTTCCCCTCTTTGTCATTCATTTCATCTGCTCCTTTAATATGCATGGAGAAATATAGCTTTCCACCATGTTGCAGTCAGCACTGTAAAGATAATAAAAGCTTTATTTGAAAGATAAGGTTATAGTTCTCACCATGGCTGCCAGGGACCCAGCCTCAGTGGGATGAGAGGGAAGCAAGGCAGTCAACATGGCTGCTAGGGACCCCGCCTCAGCAGGATAGGAGGGAAATGAAGCAGTCACTGTGAGCCAGAGCAGACACTGGAGAAGGGACTGGCTCAAAGCAGACACAGCACCATGTCCCTAGGTTTTGCCTGTGACAAAATCAGAAGAGGGAATGAGAGAAGTATTGGATATCTTGTTGCGTGCTGAGGTTAGACTTGTGATAAAAACATGCAGAATGATAAAAAAAATTATAATTCACAAAATGCAATGTACTTAGTAAATATTGGCTTCCCTGGTGGCTCAGACAGTAAAGCTTCTGCCTGCAATCCAGGACACCCGGATTTGAGCCCTGGGTCAGGAGGATCTCCTGGAGAAGGAAACAGCAACCCAATCCAGTACTCTTGCCTAGAAAATTCCATGGACAGAGGAGCTGGTAGGCTACAGTCCACGGGCTGCAAAGAGTCAGACACAACTGATCGACTTCACTTCCACTTTAGTAAATATCAGGGCTTCCCTTGTGGGTCAGCCGGTTAAGAATCCACCTGCAATGAGGGAGACCTGGGTTCGACCCCTGGGTTGGGAAGATCCCCTGGAGAAGGGAAAGGCTACCCACTCCAGTATTCTGTCCTGGAGAATTCCATGGACTATATAGATAGTCCATGGGTCGCAAAGAGTCGGACTTTCACTTTCCAGTAAATATCAGAACCCTTATTCCAGAAGCCTAATTGTTCACTTATTTGTCTGCCTTAATTGCTAAGCAAGACATCTCTTAGAGATAAAACTTAGTTGACTTGGTTTAAAATAACATCACTCTGTTTGAGCTTATAAAGGTTTTTTACTGTAAAATTACTAATGATTCACCATTGGCAGAGTTCAGACTTTCTGCCTCAGTAAGTCTCCTCAGTGCAATCAGATTTTATTCAGATACTCTCTAAAGAAGTGGAAAATAATCTGACGAAAAATAACCTTTGGATCTATTCAGCTTTGTGAGGACCAGTAGAAGTGAATGAAGCCCTACTCAGTTCTACATTCATTCTTACTCTTTTCTTTGATACCTCTTTAATGCAATGCTTACACTTTCCAATCACCTCTTACAGTCATTTCCAAGGCGTTTTTGTTCATCTTTATCTTTAAAAAATTAGTACATTCTTCCAATTTATGTTTATTTACTGAAAGATATTATAAGGTGGATAAATAATAAAACCTTTAAAATGCAGTCTACACTAAATGTAACTAGAAGCTGTATTTTCTTCCCACACACACCCCAGTGGTCACCTTGTACACTGGCCTATTGTTACAAGACTGTCAGTTTGTCTGAGCTGAGTTGTTCTTAGTATATCAATTTGAGTGTCCTAAAGGGCAGTTCTAAACTTTAGGTATAAGGCATTTGAATTCTCCAATTGTGTAAGTGCCATGAAACTTTGTAGCTCCCCAAAACACTGAATGAGACACAGAATCAAACAAGTAAAGTGAATTTTCTTAAAAATAAAAAAATTGAGAAAATTTTTATTTTTGAGTAAGGAAAAGCTACACACAGTGAAACAGGTAGAGGCTTCAGCCTATGGTTGAAACAAACAAAACCCTAGCAGGCAGGGAAGCCAGCTGGCTAATGTTGCTCTCCAATAATCAAATTATCTTGCTTTTTCTCTGCATTCATTATTTTTGTCTTCTTCCAAAATCCAGAGAACTGAAGGTGATGTTGACCCTGCCACTATATTTCAGGCCAAAGGAAATCATAAGATACAGTGACAGATAAACCAGTAGTCTTATTCTTGAATAAAGCCTCTCTCACAAAAGGAACAACCAAAATTTAACAATAAACTGAAAACAATATTTGTTAAAAAAGTGGTAGGTAACGAATTCATCTCTCTGATCTATAATAAGTGCATATAAATTAGTATCTGCTCAGCTGCTCAGTTATATCTGACTCTTTGTGACCTCATGGGCTGTAGCCTGCCAGGCTCCTCTGTCCATGGAATTTTCCAGGCAAGAATACTGGAGTGGGTTGCCATTTCCTGCTCCAAACAGGGTTGCCAAATAAAAAATACAGGACCTCCAATTAAAATTGAACTTTAAGCAAATAATAATTTTGTAGTATAAATATAATATTTTATCTGTCAACTTTAACTCTCAAGGAGTTTAATTTAGTGGAGGATAAATTTTCTAAAAAGATCATGAATTAATTTTCAAACTTATTTTTTGTAGTAAAATAGATGTAACATAAAATTAACATTTTAACCATTTTAAAGTATACAATTAAGTGGTAGTAAGTTCATTCACAGTGTTGTGCGACCATTACTACTACCCAGTTTCAGAACTTCCTCATTGCCTCAAAGGGAAATTCTGTACGTATTAAGCATTCGCTCCCCACACCCCACTCTCCATAGTGCCTGAAAGTCACTAATCTTATTCTGTCCCTATAGACTTGCCTGTTCTGGACATTTCATGTAAGTGGAGTCTCACAAGATGTGACCTTTTGTGTCTGATGTCTTTTAGTTAGCATGATGTTTTCAAGGCTCATCCATGTTGGAGCATGTATCAAAATATCATTCTTTTTAATTGCTGAATAATATTCCATTATATGTGCACACCACATTTTGTTTATCCATTTATTTGTTAGTGGACAAATTGGTTGTATCTAACTATTGACTATTGTGACATATGAATTAATTTTATATTTTAAAAAGTAGGTTTTATTAAAGCTATTAAAAGCCTTAAGGGATAATGAAAATCTTTCTCAGAGCTTCCTCTATCTCAATGTGATGTGTTTAAATAACTCTGAGTCAAGTAGATGGACAGGCAATGTTCATTCAACACAGAATCATGTAGAAAGCGACATAAAATAAAATGTGGCAGATATAAATAAGTACAAAATAAAGATCTTGTCATCAAGAAACTTATACCAAATTCTGGGAAATGAAAGTCAAAAGTTCAGCATTTAATCAAAGCAAGGCTGCATTGCCTCTCAGTCAAAAACAGCCGCATTTAGATTACCCATTCAGGGCTTCTCTTAAAACAATAAGTAGAGTGCATCACATCTGCCTGATTAAACAGCTTCAAAAAAAAAAAAACAACTCTATTATTCGCAGAAAAAAACTGAAACCTTTATCCAAAGACAAATCATATTTTCCAACACTGAAAGCTACAAAAGTTCAGAAATATTGGAGTCCCTCCTCTAGCGCCTCCTCACAACACATGTAAGATAACTAGCTCGGCCTTCCCATGTTTAGTCAGTGTTATTTTGTTTTAGGTCCTCTGAGGTTTTGAGACTACATCAGTAAATTCTTGTTCCAACAGCTGGAGGAAGCTGGCTTACAAAACCTTGTGCTGGCATCATCTCAGCACATCAGGAGAGATGAGAAATGGAAGCAGACATGAAGGCACCTTCAGACTTCTCTCTCCTTTGGGAGGAACTTAGACAGCCAAAGCCTGACCCAAAGCCAGAGGAGAAATAGAGAGGTGGCCTGAGTAAGACGGGGAGGTTAAGAGCAGTCAGAGACTCAAGATTCCTAGGTGTCTTCTCTGGCTCAACAGGTTCATTCCCTCTTCCAGAACTTACCAGACTTTTCTTCCTTTGCCCTCACTCAAATTACCTGCCTTGCCTTTACTTCTGCTGCCCATGGACTAAAACTATATGTGTTTTTCCTTAAGACTCAGTGTAGATCCTACATTCTCCAAAGAAGCTTTTCAGAGTATCTTCCTTCCTGTGATAAAATAAAGGGGATGGCTTCCTTCTTTGGACTTTATCTCATCCTACGTATTACAATTGTTGAATATTCTAGTTATTCCTGGTTTTGTGTCTGACTCTCTGCAAACCTATGGACCATAGCCCACCAGGCTCTTCTGCCCATGGGATTCTCCAGGAAAGAATACTGGAGTGGATTGCCATGCACTCGTCCAGGGGATCTTCCTGACTCAGTAATCAAACCCGTGTCTCCTATGTTTCCTGCATTGGCAGGTGGGTTCTTTACTATTAGTACCACCTGGGAAGCCCATGTATTATAATTGCTGAATATTCTAGTTATTCGTGGGTTTGTGTTGGCACTTGCTATGCATATACTATCACAATTCAGCAGACATAATACAACTCCAAAAAGTTGTCTCTTCATGATAACAACTACCTTCCACTTGTTTCTAAGTGCCTGCATCCTTTTGTTTACTCTGCCACATGCTCATAACAAGTTGACCAGTGTCATCCATAGGTTTAATACTTTAGAAAAAGTACAGTGTTGAATGGGTGAGTGGTTAATTATTTTTAGGCCCCAATTTCACGAGCAAAGTCTTTTCAAATTAAAAATACTTGAATAGCAGAATAGTGATATTTACCTGCCTGCTGCAAGCTACAAGTAATTGATTGAATCTGTGTATTATCTAGGTAGATAGAGCATCTTTTTTTTTTTTTTTTTTTTTTTAAGAATTTGTCTTTTAGCATATAAAAGAGAGAATTTAGCTCACTCTTCCCTGGATATGTGAAGGTATTTCCTTCATTTCCTTTTTTCATTAACCACTATTTTTCTACACTTAATTTCTCAATTTAATTCTCTACATCAAATCATACAAACTTTTCCATGTTACTATTTTGATAATTTTATAATTATTCCAAACATTCCAATTGGTTATGCAATAGAATAAGTTCCATCTTAATGTGAAAAGTCGGAAAAAAGCAAGCTCTTATGGAGAAATTAACCAAAACATTAATATCATTAACCAACAACACCTGGGTATATTGCTAGTGTTGCTATGAATTATGTGCTGACTTTTTATGTTGCTCCAATTGCAGTATAGCTGTCAACACTTCACTTTATTAACTCATTTATTCCTTCCATAAATATTTATTGGGTATGATGTCTGAGATACTGAGATAAGTACAGTACTGTGTACTGGCTCATTTTTCTCCTAACTCTGACAGTTGTTGTTTACTTTTGCAGCCACAAGTTTCCCACCATCCCTGAGAAACTGGTGTCCTGTGGGGACTTGTTCTTGAATCTCCTCCTTCAATTACCGGGGATAGCTAACATCTGTCCCAGGTAGTCACTCACATCTCCAGAACCAATGGTAGATCCTGCCCATAATTAATGGCACTCTTTCCACCATACCTGAAGTGAAGTCGCTCAGTCGTGTCCGACTCTTTGCGACCCCATGGACTGTAGCCCGCCAGGCTCCTCTGTCCATGGGATCTCCAGGCAAGAATACTGGAGTGGGTTGCCATTTCTTCTCCAGGGGATCTTCCCAACCCAGAGATCGAATCCAGGTCTCCCGCATTGCAGACGGATGCTTTACCATACCTGAAGGTGACCTCAAATTGTTTCTCAATGCAACACCTCAGAAAGCTCTGTCATTTGGATGATATGCAACAGGAAATCTACTTCCTTTTCACCTCTCTCCTGAATGATTTTGTCTCCTCCTACAACTTCAACATTCACACCTATGAAGATGGTTCCAAAACTTTACCTGACATTTTTCCTGAGTTTGAGTTTTGTATTTCCAATAACCTAAAGTCATTGTTCACTTAGTATTTCAAGCTCAGCTTGTTGAAAATCAAACTTACTATATTTTCCAAAAACCTACTCTTGGGAATTACTTGGGAATCATTCAGCCTAGAGATTTTAGGCTTATCTCTTTTTCTTATCTCTCACTGCTCATTTCCATAAGAGTTTGATCATTAAGTTACATTAATTCTACTTCTTAAATGTCTCTTAAATATGTGACTTCTTACCCTTAACCACCTTTCTAGGTAGGACCATCAGGGACCGCCTACTGGATTCTTACAATAACATCTAGCCAGGAATGAATTACTTACTTCCCCAAATCATTCTCCTCCTTGCCATCAGTTATATTCCTGAAGCATTGATCTGACCATATGAGTGGTTTCCCTCGTCTCCATCAAAATCCTTAAAATTTAAAAATTTTTAATGGATCCTTAAAATCTTTCAGTGTCACCAATAGAACTATAAATTCCTTCCTGTCCTCCTTATCTCCCTACCTCTCCCCTCCTCAGCACAGCCTTCACTATTGGTGCATGTTTCTGTGTTGTATGATGATTAGTTGAATCTGTCCCACTAGCCTGTTGAAACCTAGAGTAGTTTTATTCATTTTTGTATCTATAATATGAATAACTGAGTCCCTAATACATAGCAAAGGATTAGTGAGTGTTCTTGGCATAGGCCAAAGCAAAGCATACCCCATCTTCTACATCAGTTTCCTCTTTAAAGAGTTGGTTGGGTACCTACAACAGTCAAATTTAAAGAGTCAAAGAGTATATTGGTGGATGCCAGAGGCTGGAGGGAGGGGAGGAAGGAGCGGGGAATGGGGAGTTAGTGTTTAATGGGGACAGAGTTGCAGTTTAGTGAGGTGAAAGATTCAGGAGGTGGAGGATGGTGAAAGTTGCACAACAATATGAATGTACTTAGTGCCACTGAACTGTATAGTTAAAAATGGGTAAAAAGTATGTTTTATATTATGTGACTTTTACCATAATAAGAAAACATTAAAAAAAAAAAAGAGTAGCTGGTTGGTAAAAGAAGATGATTCATTTTGGCTTATATTTGAATCTTATCACATGAACTTGAATTGGAAATTATTGAGTTGCCAGTATTTTTTTCAAGTCTTCAGTGAAATTTCCTTGGAAAGTTATGCAGTGAGATGATTCATCCAGACTTTGTGAAACAAAATTGTCCCTTCATTTTCTTGTTTTAGAAACAAACAAAAAAAGCCATCGTGGCTTGATTGACATCAGTGAAAAAACCCTTTTGTTTCCTATAATCCAGTGTTTTCATTAAGTAATTTGCAATGTAGCAGGGAGGAGAAGAGTGTTTGTAGGGGATTCCAGAGGCATTCTGCCTAAGAAAATCTGATTAATTTGAATAGTGGAGTTGGAGCCTTCCTTTGCACTAACAGGCTACTTCTACTTCTGGGTAGAAATCCCATTTTGTGCAGCCAGCAAGCCCCTGGAAGACATGACATTTTCAGACTGAAATACAATTCAAAGAGGGAAACCGGCTTATGGCAGTGGTTGGGCATAATAATATGATGAAATCAAATGTTGGCCTCTGTAATGACATAACTCTTTACTATAAAATTGAAAATATTAGAAGGCATATCAGAGAGTTAATGCAACTAGACCTTAAAATTAAAGCTAAAGTAGTACTGTGGATGACAGGTCTCCCCTAAACTGATCTAATAGTATTTTCCTGGATTAAACTGTGTTTAATAAGGCAAATGGATTAATGTATTACAATGTAGTTTATGACCAAATGAAGGCCTCCAGTCCAGATATTGCTGCCAGCAGTTCACAGTGTAATTCTTTCATGAACTGTGGGAGTTGATTTTAATTATGCAGTCTAAAATGTATGTGAGAGCCTTAAGAAAGGAACCAAGACAGGGAAATGTACCAAAAAAATCCCACAAAGCTAGGATACCAGTAAGTGAATCTTTCCTTCAAAGAAAAAAATGCCAGATTACAAATGAGTGCTGTCTTTAGTTAGTGGGCTAAATTAGTGTGCAGGCCTAGATAAAGGGAACAATGGACACCTCCTGACACCAGGCTGTGCGTCTGGTGAGCATCCCTCAGTGCAAATGTTAGTACTGTGTGAGTATTTATTGTGTTTCTATAAAGTCCTAATGAGCTCCTTGGGTGAGAGTGAAACCCTTTGCTTTTTCACACTGTGCTCAAGACCCCTAAACGTCACGGGGTCAAATCTAAAGAAAGGGTAATGGACCATGAGGTCCAGCTTAATAGACCTGATATTAACACAGCAGCAAGAATGTCACCAAATGCAAAGTTTAGGGCAAGCAATGAATGAAGTATTTGTTACACTTAAAGAATATACAAAGGTTATAACAGAGTAGCAGCACTACATCAATGTCATCATTGCAGGACTTTGAAAATCTGCCATGTATGAAATAACCCTGTAACACATCTTTAAGTTGGTTACAATACATGAATTTGCTTCCCAACCACAAAGAATATTAGAATAGAAAATTATGCAACTGCAATGACTACCTATAATTTTTAGACATTGACAATCTCTTGCCCATAGAAATAAACAGGATACTCTCAGTATCTAATATTCATTGAATGGGAATAAAATGTACTTACTTTTTGTGTTGCTTATACAGTTCATACACTTAAATATATACTTTCTCTAAATGAAACAGAAAATTTTTTTCTCCTCTAATGGTCTGGTTTCTGAAAAATAAGACTGGTGTCCCTTGGTTTGAAATAAGTAAAACATAACCACACTGAGTATGATGTCATGAAGAGAACAACTTGTGTAAATATAGGACACTTTAAGCAGACTCGTTGGTCCATGTAGTTGCTGGCTCATCACAACAAACCTGGTCTGTTATTACAATGAACTTCAGTTCAAATGATGCAGTGTAAGCCACAGACCTGAGGCCTAAGAGCACCACACTCCATGGTTTTGTTCATAAGTTAACATTTAAAAGCATCATCACTCTCTCACATGGGTAGAAATGGAAGATCTGAAGGTATGAGCCAGTAAAAATATTTATGTGTTTATGCACCTTCCATGTTTTTATTCTCTGCTGGGTAAAATAGTTTTCTTTGAATCTGACTCACATAGGCTATAAATTATTTGAAGACAAGGACTCTATCTTTGGGCCTCCAAGGTGGCACTAGTGGTACAGAATCTGCCTGCCAAGGCAGGAGACTCAAGAGATGGTGAGTTCGATCCCTGGGTCGGGAAGATCCCTTGGACTAGGAAATGGCAATCCACTCTAGTGTTCTTGCCTGGAAAATTTCATGTGCAGAGGAGCTTAGCAGGCTACGGTCCATAGGGTCACAAAGAGTCGGACATGACTGAGCACACACACACACACACACACACACACACACACACACACACTCTACTTCTGTTGCTTCATGTTACTATTCCCAATACCAAAGATAAAGCCATGCTATTGTTGATAGCTACCAACAACTCATTACTTACCAACTCCTCTTTTTTCCATGACTTGATTACCACAAAAGTAGCAAATCGTGTTTATTCAGGAAGTTCAGGCAGTATCAGTTCATTTCAGTCACTCAGTAATGTCCGATTCAGGCAGTATATTGTCAGACTATTAATAACTAGATCAGAAGACACATATGCCATCATGTACTTTCAACAGCTTATATATTTTTTACTTTTTACTTCATATTATTTATTTATTTTTATTTTGACTGTGCTGGATCTTGCTTGCAGCATCTGGGCTTATATCTAGCATGGCACAATGCCTCGAGGCATGTGGGGTCTTAGTTCCCCGACCAAGGATCAAACGCACATCTGCTGCATCGAAAGGTAGGTTCTTGACCACTGGACCACAAAGCAAGTCACTTTCAGCAGATAGTAACTCTGCTCCCCCATTTTACTTTACTTTATTGATCTGATTTTCAGTCCTCTTCCCCATCCACTAATTTCCAAAGGTTACTTGAATGTCACTTTCATATTTGTAAAATCAGACCAGGTTCAATTAAATGAAAAACCTCTTAGGCTTCAGATAACTAGTTTCAATGTTCAAGGCCATAAAGAATGGACATTTATAGACCGGAAATACTCCTGGACTCTTTAAGATACATAGTTAATTGCTGTCACAGCTCTTCGACTGTTTTCTTTGACTAACAGGAAGGGAAAGAATGACATACTCATTTTACTTTCACTTGTTGCTATTTTTAAAGGCAATGCAGAGAAATTTAGAAGTAGAAACCAACTAACATTTATTAATAAAGATAAATCTGGAAGCATGTATCTGTTTATGGGTTTGACCCTAAAGAAGGCATAGTACAAGCCAGCCAAATGTGTGTGATGCAGGAACATCAAAACTCTGACCTACCTAAAATATCACTTCCACGAACCTGCCAAAATACCTAGAATTTCCATCATTGGAGTCATTTCTGTGCACAAAACATTCACAGAAGGCCCATTAAAATGCACACACAGTATATTTACCCAATAATATCCGTTCTCTCTCCAGTATATATTAGTCAAAAAAAAAAAACCAAACAGGACACAGTCCAGAGCAGATTGTTTGAACTGAAAGTGTGCAGACTGGAGTAAAGTAGGATGTGAAAGGAATTGTGGAGATTCAGGTCATCCTAAGGCACTGTACAGAGAGAGAAATAAGGCACCTCTGAGTGGGGTTTGTTCATAGTGATGCTTTCTAAGGTACACTTGACTTCACATTCCAGGATGTCTGGCTCTAGGTGAGTGATCACACCATCATGATTGTCTTGGTCATGAAGATCTTTTTTGTACAGTTCTTCTGTGTATTCTTGCCACCTCTTCTTAAAATCTTCTGCTTCTGTTAGGTCCATACCATTTCTGTCCTTTATCGAGCCCATCTTTGCATGAAATGTTCCCTTGGTATCTCTGATTTTCTTGAAGAGATCTCCAGTCTTTCCCATTCTGTTGTTTTCCTCTATTTCTTTGCATTGATCGCTGAGGAAGGCTTTCTTATCTCTTCTTGCTATTCTTTGGAACTCTGCATCATGAGAAATGCTGGACTGAAAGAAACGCAAGCTGGAATCAAGATTGCCGGGAGAAATATCAATAACCTCAGATATCCAGATGACACCACCCTTATGGCAGAAAGTGAAGAGGAACTAAAAAGCCTCTTAATTAAAGTGAAAGAGAAGAGTGAAAAAGTTGGCTTAAAACTCAACATTCAGAAAACGAAGATCATGGCATCTGGTCCCATCACTTCATGGCAAATAGATGGGGAAACAGTGAAAACAGTGTCAAACTTTATATTTTTGGGCTCCAAAATCACTGCAGATGGTGATTGCAGCCATGAAATTAAAAGATACTTACTCCTTGGAAGGAAACTTATGACCAACCTAGATAGCATATTGAAAAGCAGAGATATTACTTTGCCAACAAAGGTCCATCTAGTCAAGGCTATGGTTTTTCCTGTGGTCGTGTATGGATGTGAGAGTTGGACTGTGACAAAAGCTAAGTGCCAAAGACTTGATGCTTTTGAAGTGTGGTGTTGGAGAAGACTCTTGAGAGTCCCTTGGACTGCAAGGAGATCCAACCAGTCCATTCTAAAGGAGATCAATCCTGGATGTTCTTTGGAAGGAATGATGCTAAAGCTGAAACTCCAGTACTTTGGAGTTTGGAGAAGAGGTAACTCATTGGAAAAGACTGATGCTGGGAGGGATTGGGGGCAGGAGGAGAAGGGGATGACAGAGGATGAGATACCTGGATGGCATCACTGACTTGATGGACGTGAGTTTGAGTGAACTCCGGGAGTTGGTGATGGACAGGGAGGCCTGGCGTGCTGCAATTCATGGGGTCGCAAAGAGTCGGACATGACTGAGTGACTGAACTGAACTGAACTGAACTGAGTGGGGGTTGGGGGTGATGCTCAAGGCTGCCTTTTATGAAACTGGGGACAAAGCCTACTTATGGCTATTAGTGAAGTGTTTTTAAATGTTTCCTTAAATTAATGGCTCTTAAAGAAATTTGCATTTATACTCTCTGGCTTAAAACATATAAAGTGTAATTTTTACACTAAAGTAAGTGTAATTTGTTTCTTCTGATCTAATTTTAGAAGTGAGACCAACACAGATGTTGGAAAAGAGACACTTTCACTTCCAGCTAAGATGAAGTAACAGGGGCCAGATTAACCCTCCCATCATAAATATATATGATTGAAACAGTGATTTTCTAGACACTGAACATTAGGAGATTAAGGACAGTGATGCTCAAAACAATGATTTTTTTAAAAAATAGAGTTTATTCTTAGAGTAGTCTTAGGTTCACAGCAAAATTGGGTGGAAAGCACAGAGTTCCTATATATCCTCATCTTCCTCCATTCACACAGCCTCCCACTAGCAACATCCCACCCCAGAGTGATATGATTGTTACAGCTGATGAGCCTACATCAGTTGGTTCGCTGATGTAGCTAACCAACATCAGCTAACACCCAAAGTCCATTGCTTACATTTTCACTCCTGGTGTTGTACATTCTGTGGGTCTTAACCCATGTGTAATGACATGTATCCATAACAGTAGTATCATAAAAAACAGCTTCACTACCTTAAATTACTCTATGCTCTGCCTATTCCTCTATCCCTTCCTGTTAACCCCCGAAAACAAATCATTTTTCACTGTCTGCATGGTTTTTCCACAACATCATATATTTCAATTCAGTTGAAATCATATACTATGTTGCTTTTTCAGGTTGGCTTCTTTCATTTAACAATATGCATTTAAGAAGGGGACATTTCATACAAAGATGGGCTCGATAAAGGACAGAAATGGTATGGACCTAACAGAAGCAGAAGATATCAAGAAGAGGTGGCAAGAATACACAGAAGAACTGTACAAAAAAGATCTTCATGACCCAGATAATCATGATGGTGTGATCACTGACCTAGAGCCAGACGTCCTGGAATGTGAAGTCAAGTGGGCCTTAGAAAGCATCACTACGAACAAAGCTAGTGGAGGTGATGGAATTCCAGTTGAGCTATTTCAAATCCTGAAAGATGATGCTGTGAAAGTGCTGCACTCAATATGCCAGCAAACTTGGAAAACTCAGCAGTGGCCACAGGACTGGAAAAGGTCAGTTTTCATTCCAATCCCAAAGAAAGGCAATGCCAAAGAATGCTCAAACTACTGCACAATTGCACTCATCTCACATGCTAGTAAAGTAATGCTCAAAATTCTCCAAGCCAGGCTTCAGCAATACATGAACCATGAACTTCCTGATGTTCAAGCTGGTTTTAGTAAAGGCAGAGGAACCAGAAAGCAAATTGCCAACATCTGCTGGATCATGGAAAAAAGCAAGAGAGTTCTAGAAAAACATCTACTTCTGCTTTATTGACTATGCAAAAGCCTTTGACTGTGTGGATCACAATAAACTGTGGAAAATTCTGAAAGAGATGGGAATACCAGACCACCTCACCTGCCTCTTGAGAAATCTGTATGCAGGTCAGGAAGCAACAGTTAGAACTGGACATGAAACAACAGACTGGTTCCAAATAGGAAAAAGAGTACGTCAAGGCTGTATATTGTCACCCTGCTTATTTAACTTATGTGCAGAGTACATCATGAGAAACACTGGACTGGAAGAAACACAAGCTGGAATCAAGATTGCCAGGAGAAATATCAATAAGCTCAGATATGCAGATGACACCACCCTTATGGCAGAAAGTAAAGAGGAACTCAAAAGCCTCTTGATGAAAGTGAAAGTAGAGAGTGAAAAAGTTGGTTTAAAGCTCAACATTCAGAAAACAAAGATCATGGCATCCGGCCCCATCACTTCATGGAAACAGTGTCAGACTTTATTTTATTGGGCTCCAAAATCACTGCAGATGGTGACTGCAGCCATGAAATTAAAAGACGCTTACTCCTTGGAAGGAAAGTTATGACCAACCTAGATAGCATATTCAAAAGCAGAGCCATTACTTTGCCAACAAAGGTCCATCTAGTCAAGGCTATGGTTTTCCCAGTGGTCATGTATGGATGTGAGAGTTGGACTGTGAAGAAGGCTGAGCGCCGAAGAATTGATGCTTTTGAACTGTGGTGTTGGAGAAGACTCTTGAGAGTCCCTTGGACTGCAAGGAGATCCAACCAGTCCATTCTGAAGGAGATCAGCCCTGGGATTTCTTTGGAGGGAATGATGCTGAAGCTGAAACTCCAGTACTTTGGCCACCTCATGCCAAGAGTTGACTCATTGGAAAAGACTCTGATGCTGGGAGGGATTGGGGGCAGGAGGAGAAGGGGATGACAGAGGATGAGATGGCTGGGTGGCATCATCAACTCAATGGACGTGAGTCTGAGTGAACTCCAGGAGTTGGTGATGGACAGGGAGGCCTGGCGTGCTGGGATTCATGGGGTCGCAAAGAGTTGGACACGACTGAGTGACTGAACTGAACTGAACTGAAGATTCCTCCATATCTTTTCATAACTTGATAGCTCATTCCTGCTTAGCAGTGAATTATAATCTATTGTTGAGATGTACCACAGTTCATTTATCTATTCACCTACTAAAGGATGTTTTGGTTAATTCCAAGTTTTGGGCAATTATAAATAAAACTGCTATAAATATCCATGTGTAGGTTTCTGTGTGAACATAAGTTTTCAATTCAATTGGATAAATATCAAAGAACACAATGCAGGCTCATATGGTGAGAATATGTTTAGAGTTGTTGGAAACTGCCAAAATGTCTCACAAAGTGGCTGTAACATTTTATATTTCTATCAACAATGAATGAGAGTTCCTGTTGCTCTACATCCTCACCAGCATTTGGTGTTTCAATGATTTGGATTTTCACCATTCTAGTAGGTGTGTAGTGGTACCACATTATTATTTTAATTATGCATTCCTCTAATGCCATATGATGTTGAGCATCTTTTCATGTGCTTATCATATATATATATATATCTTTGGTGAAGCATCTGTTCAGGTCTTCTGCCCATTTTTCAATCGGGTTATTTGTTTTCTTACTCTTGAGTCTCAATGGTTCTTTGTATATTTTTGATAGTGATCCTTTCTTTACTTAGTACGTCTTTTGCCAATATTTTCTCCTAATATGTGGCTTGATTTCTCATTCTTTTGACATTGCTTTTTGTGAAGCAGATGTTTTTAATTTTAATAAAATCTAGCTTGTTGATTATTTCTTCACAGATTGAGCCTCTGACATTGTATCTAAAAAGTTATCACCTTGCTCAAGTCCATCTAGATTTTTTTCTATGCTATCTCCCAGGAGATTTACAGTTTTGCACTTTGTATTTAATTCTACATTCCATTTCAAGTTCATTTTTTTTGAAGAATGTAAGGTCTGTGTCTAGATCCATTTTTTTGCGTGTGGATATCCAGTTGTTTTAGCACCATTTCTTGACAACCTATCTTCTGTCCATTGTACTTTTGTTAGTCCGTCATCAAATATCAGTTGACTAAATGTCTGGATCTATTTCTAGGCTGTCTGTTCTGTTACATTGATCTGTCTTTTGTCAGTACCACACTGTCTTAATTACTATAGCTTTATGGTGAGTCTTTAAATCAGGTAGCATTAGTTCTCCAATTTTTTTTTTTTTTTTTTTGCCCTCAACATTGTGTTGTCTATTCTGGATCTTTTGTTTCACTGTATAAACTTTAGAATCAGCTTATCAATATCCACAAATGACTTGTTGGGATTTTGATTGAGATTACATTGAATCTATAGATCACATTGGGAAAAACTGACACTTTGACAATATTGAATCTTCCTATCTATGAACATGGCTGAGATGATTACATTTTTAATGTTTTGCATATGTATTTATCCAAAGATAAATAAGAGATACTTTAATTTGGAAATGTACTGATATCACTATTAGAAAATAATAATAAAATCAATGTTTTTTAAAAAAACACATTCTGATGCTCATGGTTCTCTAATTCCTCTTCCAGATTTAATTTTCTTCGGTGGACTCATCCTTTCCTGACATATGTTAGAAATTAATTTTTTATTGCCTGTCTCCCCAACTAGATTGCAAGCTCTGTAAATAATAATGCTTTCTCCTTTCTTCTCTGGGTCACTGCTGGGCAGTGTGTGATGTGCATATTGGGGTGAGAAAGGGAGCATTGGCTAGAAAGAAGGACATACAGGGATTGCAGAAAAATTAACCAATTTACTGTTGCCTGGGGATATGTCTGACAAATACCACAAAGTATAAGTGTTTTCCAGATTTTTATGTACATATTAAAATTAAATACTAAAACTAGGGAAATCTTATGTAATTTTAATTTGGGAGCAGAAAAATAAAAAGTATTTGCTGACAGATGTCTTCAGTTTTCTGTGATTAGAACATGAGGGAAACCTCTGAAGGTCTTTTTCACCTTCTGCGGTCCACCTCAGCTTGTTTCCTTGAATGAGAATATAAGCACATTACTAAAATCAGGCCCTTATCCTTTCAAATATATTTATACAAAAATATCATTTGCTAAATAATAAAATGTTAAATTTTAAAGATAAGTTTATTGTTCTAGCCCAATAAGACTGAAATGGAAAAACAATTGGCTAGATAACTACAATCTGAACACAAACCAAAAAGAAAATGGTTTTGTTGGTGAAGAATTCTCATAAATATAAGGCTACTGTGTTTCCTGATCTTTTTTCTTTTTTTCTTTTTTTTCTTTTTCCATTCCTTTAATCTCTTTATCTCAAACAATTACTTGTAGACTATACCAGTAAAAATGTACATACAGGAAGTCATTGTAAAAATAAAGTTACTATACCATGACTGAAGTACAAAATATATACTTTCCTTAGAATAGCAGCAAAGGAGAAGAAATGCAGGACTTATCCCATTAAAAGCATGATTAATTACACTTCACTTACACCATCGACCTCACTAGGTCAGCAGTTTAGCTGAAACAGCTCCTGACAGTGATCAGCCTCATCAAAGTTTGGCTCCTTTTCTCTATTGAAATGTTTCTCCACTAAATTGTTTGTGTGCGCCTATGCTTCAAAGCATTTCTTTTCTCTCTTCTTTTTAAACTCTAAAATGTATGCCTTCCCTATAGAAGTTACATACAGTCTTTTCAGCAGTTAGAAATTGACTCTTTGAGTGGCAGTAATGATGATCAGTTAACTGATATAAACACTCAGTAGTTATCCAACATGTCTGCATCAAACGTTAAGTAAAAAATATGAGATTTCATGTTGTATTCTAAAGGCTTAGACTCTTCTGTAAACAGACATCAAGAATTAATAGTGTTTTGTGGCTTCCTGGGGAAATTCTGTCACCTTGAATTTAAATATAGGAAGCTACAGTTAGAAAAATTAAGTAGACCTAGTTTTAGAAGGAAAACACATTGTTCAAGTCTATACACCATTACCTATGGAGAAAAGAAGAAAGGAGGAAAGCAAACCTTAGGATTTAGGACAGAAATTATGTAAAGTTCACAAAGCAATTTCACTTCAAGTTTGAATAGTTCTCAAGGTACAAAATTGCAAACAGCTAGTAATCATAGCTCTAGATCTGTCTTAGATACAACCTCCACTTATGTGTGGAGTATGTTTTATTTAATAAGCCTTTATTACAGTACTATGTGTCAGGAAATGTGATATCCACTGAAGAGGGAAAATTTGGTTCACATTCTACTGGGGAAGAGCTACCTTTAAAAAAGATACATTTAATGCCCAAAAGAATTGAAAGCAGGATCTCAAAGAGATGGCTGTACACCCATGCCCATAGTAGCAATATTCACAAGAGCTAAATGTGGAAGCAACTTGGACATCTGTGGGCAGATGAATGGATGAGCAAAATGTGGTATATACATACAATGTATATATTCAGTCCCCAAAAGGAAGAAGATTCTAGCACATCCTACAGTATGGAAGAAGCTTGAATACATTATACTAATTAAAATACATCAATCACACCAAGAAAACTAATACTGTGTGAGTCTACTTGTATGAGGTATCTAAACACTCAAAATCCTAGAGGCAGAAAGTAGGATGACGGTTGCCATGGTCTGGGAAAAGAGGAAATGGGAGTTATTGTTGAATAGGCACAGAGTTTTGGTTTTGCAAGATGGAAAAAGTTCTGGATATGGATGGTAACAGTGGCTGACTTTATTTGGAGGGGGGGCCCTCCAAAATCACTGCAGATGGTGACTGCAGCCATGAAATTAAAAGACACTTACTCCTTGGAAGAAAAGTTATGACCAACCTAGACAGCATATTAAAAAGCAGAGACATTACTTTGTCAACAAAGGTCCATCTAGTCAAGGCTATAGTTTTTCCAGTAGTCATGTATGAATGTGAGAGTTGGACTATAAAGAAAGCTGAGTGCTGAAGGATTCATCCTTTTGAACTGTGGTGTTGGAGAAGACTCTTGAGAGTCCCTTGGACTGCAAGGAGATCCAACCAGTCCATCCTAAAGGAGATCAGTTCATTGGAAGGACTGATGTTGAAGCTGAAACTCCAGTATTTTGGCCACTTGATGGGAAGAGCTGACTCACTGGAAAAGACCCTGATGTTGGGAAAGATTGAACGCAGGAGAAGAAGGGACAACAGAGGATAAGATGGTTAGATGGCATTACAGACTTGATGGACATGAGTTTGGGTAAACTCTGAGACTTGGTGATGGACAGGGAGCCCTGGCGTGCTGTGGTTCATGGAGTCACAAAGATTCGGACACAACTGAGCGACTGAACTGAACTGAACTGATGGTAATGATGGTTGCACAACAAAGTGAACATACTTACTGCCGCAGAACTGTAGACTTAAAAATAATTAAATGGTAAATTTATACTGCATGTATTTTATCACCATAAACAATTGAGAAAAGTATATTTTAAATTATAAGTATATACTGCTGCTGCTAAGTCCCTTCAGTCGTCTCTGACTCTGTGTGACCCCATAGACGGCAGCCCACCAGGCACCCCCATCCCTGGGATTCTCCAGGCAAGAACACTGGAGTGAGTTGCCATTTCCTTCTCCAATGCATGAAAGTAAAAAGTGAAAGTGAAGTTGCTCAGTCGTGTCTGACTCTTAGTGACCCCATGGACTGCAGCCTACCAGGCTCCTCCATCCATGGGGTTTTCCAGGCAAGAGTACTGGAGTGGGGTGCCATTGCCTTCTCTGATAAGTATATAATAGAAACATAAACAATGTACTGTAGTCACAGAAGAAGTGACCACCTCTGTGTGTGGTGGAGAGACTCCCAGAGAAGGCTTGCAGAGGAGGAAATAGTTGAGTGAGGCTTCAGAAGATACAGAACACATTAGCACTTGCTCAACCACCTCCACTCAACACCAGATTTACTGACACTCCCTCCCATTCCCTTTGTAAACATACTTCCTGATGATCATGGCTACAGGTTGCTGGTGGCAGTAACCGCCCTCTAGAATGTGCCAGCCTTGCCCTCTCACTTGATGACTTAAGTGCTTATCAAAAGTCAGGGGCATTTATTCTCCAGTGTTTATGCCAATTATACTTATTACTGTAATTACTGAATTGAATTAAATATTAAACATTCTATTTTTGCATGATAAGGAAGAGAATGATTTGTCTATAAAAATGATTGCTTTGGAAAGGCTTCATAAATTAGTCACTATAAAAAATGAAATTGGTGTTGCATTAGGTGTAGGTAAGACACCTATAAATCACTGGAAGAACACTCTAAAATGCCAGTCCAGGTTCGATGCACGATACTGGATGCTTGGGGCTAGTGCACTGGGACGACCCAGAGGGATGGTATGGGGAGGGAGGAGGGAGGAGGGTTCAGGATGTGGAACACATGTATAACTGTGGCGGATTCATTTTGATATTTGGCAAAACTAATACAATTATGTAAAGTTTAAAAATAAAATAAAATTAAAAAAAAAACATCTAGATGGATTTTAAGCCTAGATTCCTTTGCAAATGCCCTTAAATTTCTCTTCCTGTTTAATGAAACCAAAACTAAAATTATAGAACAATGCAGAAGGAACAGAGATAATGCAAGATGAACCAGCAGAAACTTGAATCAGCAGCATCATTTTCAAAGAAAAAGTCTTGGCCCTGTACTAAAGTTTGGCAACTAAATGAGGCATTTATATGTTTTAACATAAACAGCTATAGATAGATAGGTAGATAGGAGACGCGGGAGACACAGGTTCAGTCCCTGGGTCAGGAAAATCCCCTGGGGTAGGAAGTGGCAACCCACTCCAGTATTCTTGCCTGAGGAATTTCACGCACAGAGTAGCCTGGTGAGCTGCAGACCATGGGGACACAAACAGTCGGATATGACTGAGCACAGATAGATAGGAAGAAAGAATGTTATCCCCCTTTTCTACCACATTACAATTACAGGTATGATATTCCTGGTAAAGATGTAGTGCTTTAGAGCACAGACTCTGGAACCAGATTGACTGAGTTGAATTATAGGTTTGTCATTTAGGAGTTACATGACTGCAGGCAAGTTAATCAGGCAAGTATTGATACTTTTGTTTTATCACCTATTTTTAATGAGGCTAGTAATAGTGCCTACCAAAGAGATTTTTTCTAAGAGTTAAGTTATTTAGCACAGGTAAACCACCTAGGAAAGGCAATGCCAAAGAATGCTCAAACTACTGCACAATTGCCCCCATCTCACACACTAGTAAAGTAATGCTCAAAATTCTCCAAGCCCAGGCTTCAACAATATGTGAACCATGAATTCCAGATGTTCAAGCTGGTTTTAGTAAAGGCAGAGGAACCAGAGGTCAAATTGCCAACATCTGCTGGATCATCAAAAAAGCAAGAGAGTTCCAGAAAAACATCTATTTCTGCTTTATTGACTATGCCAAAGCTTTTGACTGTGTGGATCACAATAAACTGTGGCCAATTCTGAAAGAGATGGGAACATCAGACCACCTGACATGCCTCTTGAGAAACCTGTATGCAGGTCTTGAAGCAACAGTTAGAACTGGACATGGAACAACAAGCAGACTGGTTCCAAATAGGAAAAGGAGTACGTCAAGGCTGTATATTGTCACCCTGCTTGTTTAACTTATATGCAGGGTACATCATGAGAAACGCTGGGCTGGATGAAGCACAAGCTGGAATCAAGATTGCCGGGAGAAATATCAATGACCTCAGATATGCAGATGACACCACCCTTATGGTAGAAAGTGAAGAAGAACTA